>NC_080472.1:13253627-13306127 GCF_030265055.1 Doryrhamphus excisus
TACTAACCAGGCCCGCCCCTGCTTAGCTTCCGAGATCGGACGAGATCGGGCGTTTTCAGGGTAGTATGGCCGTATGCTGCCAGGACAACGGAAAAGATCTTATTTGAAGGCGACGCAGGCCAAACTAGATCCAGCAAAAAGTGTCAAACAGCGCCTTCTGCTGTCAGGCAAGAGCAGAAACCATAAAAAGTTTACAGCACCTGGTATTCCCAGGCGGTCTCCCATCCAAGTACTAATCAGGCACGCCCCTGCTTAGCTTCCGAGATCGGACGAGATCAGGCGTTTTCAGGGTAGTATGGCCGTAAGCTGCCAAGTCAACTGAAAAGATCCTATTTGAAGGTGACGCAGGCCAAACTAGACTCCAGCAAAAAGTGTCAAACAGCGCCCTCTGCTGTCAGGCAAGAGCAGAAACAATAAAAAGCTTACAGCACCTGGTATGCCCAGGCGGTCTCCCATCCAAGTACTAACCAGGCCCGCCCCTGCTTAGCTTCCGAGATCGGGCGTTTTCAGGGTAGTATGGCCGTAAGCTGCCAGGGCAACTGAAAAGATCCTATTTGAAGGCGACGCAGGCCAAATTAGACTCCAGCAAAAAGTGTCAAACAGCGCCCTCTGCTGTCAGGCAAGAACAGAAACCATAAAAAGCTTCCAGCACCTGGTATTCCCAGGCGGTCTCCCATCCAAGTACTAACCAGGCCCGCCCCTGCTTAGCTTCCGAGATCGGACGAGATCGGGCGTTTTCAGGGTAGTATGGCCGTAAGCTGCCAGGTCAACTGAAAAGATCCTATTTGAAGGCGACGCAGGCCAAACTAAACTCCAGCAAAAAGTGTCAAACAGCGCCATCTGCTGTCAGGCAAGAGCAGAAACCATAAAAAGCTTCCAGCACCTGGTATTCCCAGGCGGTCTCCCATTCAAGTACTAACC
This sequence comes from Doryrhamphus excisus, assembly GCF_030265055.1. Classification (NCBI taxonomy): domain Eukaryota; kingdom Metazoa; phylum Chordata; class Actinopteri; order Syngnathiformes; family Syngnathidae; genus Doryrhamphus; species Doryrhamphus excisus. Next base: position 13,254,549 of record NC_080472.1, read on the forward strand.
AGGCCCGCCCCTGCTTAGCTTCCGAGATCGGACGAGATCGGGCGTTTTCAGGGTAGTATGGCGGTAAGCTGCCAGGTCAACTGAAAAGATCCTATTTTAGGCGACGCAGGCCAAACTAGACTGCAGCAAAAAGTGTCAAACAGCGCCCTCTGCTGTCAGGCAAGAGCAGAAACTATAAAAAGCTTACAGCACCTGGTATTCCCAGGCGGTCTCCCATCCAAGTACTAACCAGGCCCGCCCCTGCTTAGCTTCCGAGATCGGACGAGATCGGGCGTTTTCAGGGTAGTATGGCCGTAAGCTGCCAAGTCAACTGAAAAGATCCTATTTGAAGGTGACGCAGGCCAAACTAGACTCCAGCAAAAAGTGTCAAACAGCGCCCTCTGCTGTCAGGCAAGAGCAGAAACAATAAAAAGCTTACAGCACCTGGTATGCCCAGGCGGTCTCCCATCCAAGTACTAACCAGGCCCGCCCCTGCTTAGCTTCCGAGATCGGGCGTTTTCAGGGTAGTATGGCCATAAGCTGCCAGGACAACTGAAAAGATCTTATTTGAAGGCGACGCAGGCCAAAATAGACTCCAGCAAAAAGTGTCAAACAGCGCCCTCTGCTGTCAGGCAAGAGCAGAAACCATAAAAAGCTTCCAGCACCTGGTATTCCCAGGCGGTCTCCCATCCAAGTACTAACCAGGCCCACCCCTGCTTAGCTTCCGAGATCGGACGAGATCGGACGAGATCAGGCGTTTTCAGGGTAGTATGGCCGTAAGCTGCCAGGTCAACTGAAAAGATCCTATTTGAAGGCGACGCAGGCCAAACTAAACTCCAGCAAAAAGTGTCAAACAGCGCCATCTGCTGTCAGGCAAGAGCAGAAACCATAAAAAGCTTACAGCACCTGGTATTCCCAGGCGGTCTCCCATTCAAGTACTAACCAGGCCCGCCCCTGCTTAGCTTCCGAGATCGGACGAGATCGGGCGTTTTCAGGGTAGTATGGCGGTAAGCTGCCAGGTCAACTGAAAAGATCCTATTTGAAGGCGACGCAGGCCAAACTAGACTCCAGCAAAAAGTGTCAAACAGCGCCCTCTGCTGTCAGGCAAGAGCAGAAACTATAAAAAGCTTACAGCACCTGGTATTCCCAGGCGGTCTCCCATCCAAGTACTAACCAGGCCCGCCCCTGCTTAGCTTCCGAGATCGGACGAGATCGGGCGTTTTCAGGGTAGTATGGCCGTAAGCTGCCAAGACAACGGAAAAGATCTTATTTGAAGGCGACACAGGCCAAACTAGATCCAGCAAAAAGTGTCAAACAGCGCCCTCTGCTGTCAGGCTAGAGCAGAAACCATAAAAAGCTTACAGCACCTGGTATTCCCAGGCGGTCTCCCATCCAAGTACTAACCAGGCCCGCCCGTGCTTAGCTTCCGAGATCGGACGAGATCGGGCGTTTTCAAGGTAGTATGGCCGTAAGCTGCCAGGGCAACTGAAAAGATCCTATTTGAAGGCGACGCAGGCCAAATTAGACTCCAGCAAAAAGTGTCAAACAGCGCCCTCTGCTGTCAGGCAAGAGCAGAAACCATAAAAAGCTTCCAGCACCTGGTATTCCCAGGCGGTCTCCCATCCAAGTACTAACCAGGCCCGCCCCTGCTTAGCTTCAGAGATCGGGCGTTTTCAGGGTAGTATGGCCATAAGCTGCCAGGTCAACTGAAAAGATCCTATTTGAAGGCGACGCAGGCCAAACTAGCCTCCAGCAAAAAGTGTCAAACAGCGCCCTCTGCTGTCAGGCAAGAGCAGAAACCATAAAAAGCTTACAGCACCTGGTATTCCCAGGCGGTCTCCCATCCAAGTACTAACCAGGCCCGCCCCTGCTTAGCTTCCGAGATCGGACGAGATCGGGCGTTTTCAGGGTAGTATGGCCGTAAGCTGCCAGGTCAACTGAAAAGATCCTATTTGAAGGTGACGCAGGCCAAACTAGACTCCAGCAAAAAGTGTCAAACAGCGCCCTCTGCTGTCAGGCAAGAGCAGAAACCATAAAAAGCTTACAGCACCTGGTATTCCCAGGCGGTCTCCCATCCAAGTACTAACCAGGCCCGCCCCTGCTTAGCTTCCGAGATCGGACGAGATCGGGCGTTTTCAGGGTAGTATGGCCGTATGCTGCCAGGACAATGGAAAAGATCTTATTTGAAGGCGACGCAGGCCAAACTAGATCCAGCAAAAAGTGTCAAACAGCGCCCTCTGCTGTCAGGCAAGAGCAGAAACCATAAAAAGCTTACAGCACCTGGTATTCCCAGGCGGTCTCCCATCCAAGTACTAATCAGGCACGCCCCTGCTTAGCTTCCGAGATCGGACGAGATCGGGCGTTTTCAGGGTAGTATGGCCGTAAGGTGCCAAGTCAACTGAAAAGATCCTATTTGAAGGTGACGCAGGCCAAACTAGACTCCAGCAAAAAGTGTCAAACAGCGCCCTCTGCTGTCAGGCAAGAGCAGAAACAATAAAAAGCTTACAGCACCTGGTATGCCCAGGCGGTCTCCCATCCAAGTACTAACCAGGCCCGCCCCTGCTTAGCTTCCGAGATCGGGCGTTTTCAGGGTAGTATGGCCGTAAGCTGCCTGGACAACTGAAAAGATCTTATTTGAAGGCGACGCAGGCCAAAATAGACTCCAGCAAAAAGTGTCAAACAGCGCCCTCTGCTGTCAGGCAAGAGCAGGAACCATAAAAAGCTTCCAGCACCTGGTATTCCCAGGCGGTCTCCCATCCAAGTACTAACCAGGCCCGCCCCTGCTTAACTTCCGAGATCGGACGAGATCGGGCGTTTTCAGGGTAGTATGGCCGTAAGCTGCCAGGACAACTGAAAAGATCTTATTTGAAGGCGATGCAGGCCAAACTAGACTCCAGCAAAAAGTGTCAAACAGCGCCCTATGCTGTCAGGCTAGAGCAGAAAGCATAAAAAGCTAACAGCACCTGGTATTCCCAGGCGGTCTCCCATCCAAGTACTTACCAGGCCCGCCCCTGCTTAGCTTCCGAGATCGGACGAGATCGGGTGTTTTCAGGGTAGTATGGCCGTAAGCTGCCAGGTCAACTGAAAAGATCCTATTTGAAGGTGACGCAGGCCAAACTAGACTCCAGCAAAAAGTGTCAAACAGCGCCCTCTGCTGTCAGGCTAGAGCAGAAACCATAAAAAGCTAACAGCACCTGGTATTCCCAGTCGGTCTCCCATCCAAGTACTAACCACGCCCGCCCCTGCTTAGCTTCCGAGATCAGACGAGATCGGGCATTTTCAGGGTAGTATGGCCGTAAGCTGCCAGGGCAACTGAAAAGATCCTATTTGAAGGCGACGCAGGCCAAACTAGACGCCAGCAAAAAGTGTCAAAAAGCGCCCTCTGCTGTCAGGCAAGAGCAGAAACCATAAAAAGCTTACAGCACCTGGTATTCCCAGGCGGTTTCCCATCCAAGTACTAACCAGGCCCGCCCCTGCTTAGCTTCCGAGATCGGACGAGATCGGGCATTTTCAGGGTAGTATGGCGGTAAGCTGCCAGGTCAACTGAAAAGATCCTATTTGAAGGCGACGCAGGCCAAACTAGACTCCAGCAAAAAGTGTCAAACAGCGCCCTCTGCTGTCAGGCAATAGCAGAAACTATAAAAAGCTTAAAGCACCTGGTATTCCCAGGCGGTCTCCCATCCAAGTACTAACCAGGCCCGCCCCTGCTTAGCTTCCGAGATCGGACGAGATCGGGCGTTTTCAGGGTAGTATGGCCGTATGCTGCCAGGACAACGGAAAAGATCTTATTTGAAGGCGACGCAGGCCAAACTAGATCCAGCAAAAAGTGTCAAACAGCGCCTTCTGCTGTCAGGCAAGAGCAGAAACCATAAAAAGTTTACAGCACCTGGTATTCCCAGGCGGTCTCCCATCCAAGTACTAATCAGGCACGCCCCTGCTTAGCTTCCGAGATCGGACGAGATCAGGCGTTTTCAGGGTAGTATGGCCGTAAGCTGCCAAGTCAACTGAAAAGATCCGATTTGAAGGTGACGCAGGCCAAACTCGACTCCAGCAAAAAGTGTCAAACAGCGCCCTCTGCTGTCAGGCAAGAGCAGAAACAATAAAAAGCTTACAGCACCTGGTATGCCCAGGCGGTCTCCCATCCAAGTACTAACCAGGCCCGCCCCTGCTTAGCTTCCGAGATCGGGCGTTTTCAGGGTAGTATGGCCGTAAGCTGCCAGGACAACTGAAAAGATCTTATTTGAAGGCGACGCAGGCCAAAATAAACTCCAGCAAAAAGTGTCAAACAGCGCCCTCTGCTGTCAGGCAAGAGCAGAAACCATAAAAAGCTTCCAGCACCTGGTATTCCCAGGCGGTCTCCCATCCAAGTACTAACCAGGCCCGCCCCTACTTAGCTTCCGAGATCGGACGAGATCGGACGAGATCGGGCGTTTTCAGGGTAGTATGGCCGTAAGCTGCCAGGTCAACTGAAAAGATCCTATTTGAAGGCGACGCAGGCCAAACTAAACTCCAGCAAAAAGTGTCAAACAGCGCCATCTGCTGTCAGGCAAGAGCAGAAACCATAAAAAGCTTCCAGCACCTGGTATTCCCAGGCGGTCTCCCATTCAAGTACTAACCAGGCCCGCCCCTGCTTAGCTTCCGAGATCGGACGAGATCGGGCGTTTTCAGGGTAGTATGGCGGTAAGCTGCCAGGTCAACTGAAAAGGTCCTATTTGAAGGCGACGCAGGCCAAACTAGACTCCAGCAAAAAGTGTCAAACAGCGCCCTCTGCTGTCAGGCAAGAGCAGAAACTATAAAAAGCTTACAGCACCTGGTATTCCCAGGCGGTCTCCCATCCAAGTACTAACCAGGCCCGCCCCTGCTTAGCTTCCGAGATCGGACGAGATCGGGCGTTTTCAGGGTAGTATGGCCGTAAGCTGCCAGGACGACGGAAAAGATCTTATTTGAAGGCGACACAGGCCAAACTAGATCCAGCAAAAAGTGTCAAACAGCGCCCTCTGCTGTCAGGCTAGAGCAGAAACCATAAAAAGCTTACAGCACCTGGTATTCCCAGGCGGTCTCCCATCCAAGTACTAACCAGGCCCGCCCGTGCTTAGCTTCCGAGATCGGACGAGATCGGGCGTTTTCAAGGTAGTATGGCCGTAAGCTGCCAGGGCAACTGAAAAGATCCTATTTGAAGGCGACGCAGGCCAAATTAGACTCCAGCAAAAAGTGTCAAACAGCGCCCTCTGCTGTCAGGCAAGAGCAGAAACCATAAAAAGCTTCCAGCACCTGGTATTCCCAGGCGGTCTCCCATCCAAGTACTAACCAGGCCCGCCCCTGCTTAGCTTCAGAGATCGGGCGTTTTCAGGGTAGTATGGCCATAAGCTGCCAGGTCAACTGAAAAGATCCTATTTGAAGGCGACGCAGGCCAAACTAGCCTCCAGCAAAAAGTGTCAAACAGCGCCCTCTGCTGTCAGGCAAGAGCAGAAACCATAAAAAGCTTCCAGCACCTGGTATTCCCAGGCGGTCTCCCATCCAAGTACTAAACAGGCCCGCCCCTGCTTAGCTTCCGAGATCGGGCGTTTTCAGGGTAGTATGGCCGTAAGCTGCCAGGGCAACTGAAAAGATCCTATTTGAAGGCGACGCAGGCCAAACTAGACTCCAGCAAAGAGTGTCAAACAGCGCCCTCTGCTGTCAGGCAAGAGCAGAAACCATAAAAGGCTTACAGCACCTGGTATTCCCAGGCGGTCTCCCATCCAAGTACTAACCAGGCCCGCCCCTGCTTAGCTTCCGAGATCCGACGAGATCGGGCGTTTTCAGTGTAGTATGGCCGTAAGCTGCCAGGACAACTGAAAAGATCTTATTTGAAGGCAACGCAGGCCAAACTAGACTCCAGCAAAAAGTGTCAAACAGCGCCCTCTGCTGTCAGGCAAGAGCAGAAACCATAAAAAGCTTACACCACCTGGTATTCCCAGGCGGTCTCCCATCCAAGTACTAACCAGGCCCGCCCCTGCTTAGCTTCCGAGATCTGACGAGATCGGGCGTTTTCAGGGTAGTATGGCCGTAAGCTGCCAGGACAACTGAAAAGTTCTTATTTGAAGGCGACGCAGGCCAAACTAGACTCCAGCAAAAAGTGTCAAACAGCGCCCTATGCTGTCAGGCTAGAGCAGAAAGCATAAAAAGCTAACAGCACCTGGTATTCCCAGGCGGTCTCCCATCCAAGTACTTACCAGGCCCGCCCCTGCTTAGCTTCCGAGATCGGACGAGATCGGGTGTTTTCAGGGTAGTATGGCCGTAAGCTGCCAGGTCAACTGAAAAGATCCTATTTGAAGGCGACGCAGGCCAAACTAGACTCCAGCAAAAAGTGTCAAACAGCGCCCTCTGCTGTCAGGCTAGAGCAGAAACCATAAAAAGCTAACAGCACCTGGTATTCCCAGGCGGTCTCCCATCCAAGTACTAACCACGCCCGCCCCTGCTTAGCTTCCGAGATCGGACGAGATCGGGCATTTTCAGGGTAGTATGGCCGTAAGCTGCCAGGGCAACTGAAAAGATCCTATTTGAAGGCGACGCAGGCCAAACTAGACGCCAGCAAAAAGTGTCAAAAAGCGCCCTCTGCTGTCAGGCAAGAGCAGAAACCATAAATAGCTTACAGCACCTGGTATTCCCAGGCGGTCTCCCATCCAAGTACTAACCAGGCCCGCCCCTGCTTAGCTTCCGAGATCGGACGAGATCGGGCGTTTTCAGGGTAGTATGGCCATAAGCTGCCAGGTCAACTGAAAAGATCCTATTTGAAGGCGACGCAGGCCAAACTAGCCTCCAGCAAAAAGTGTCAAACAGCGCCCTCTGCTGTCAGGCAAGAGCAGAAACCATAAAAAGCTTCCAGCACCTGGTATTCCCAGGCGGTCTCCCATCCAAGTACTAAACAGGCCCGCCCCTGCTTAGCTTCCGAGATCGGGCGTTTTCAGGGTAGTATGGCCGTAAGCTGCCAGGGCAACTGAAAAGATCCTATTTGAAGGCGACGCAGGCCAAACTAGACTCCAGCAAAGAGTGTCAAACAGCGCCCTCTGCTGTCAGGCAAGAGCAGAAACCATAAAAGGCTTACAGCACCTGGTATTCCCAGGCGGTCTCCCATCCAAGTACTAACCAGGCCCGCCCCTGCTTAGCTTCCGAGATCCGACGAGATCGGGCGTTTTCAGTGTAGTATGGCCGTAAGCTGCCAGGACAACTGAAAAGATCTTATTTGAAGGCAACGCAGGCCAAACTAGACTCCAGCAAAAAGTGTCAAACAGCGCCCTCTGCTGTCAGGCAAGAGCAGAAACCATAAAAAGCTTACACCACCTGGTATTCCCAGGCGGTCTCCCATCCAAGTACTAACCAGGCCCGCCCCTGCTTAGCTTCCGAGATCTGACGAGATCGGGCGTTTTCAGGGTAGTATGGCCGTAAGCTGCCAGGACAACTGAAAAGATCTTATTTGAAGGCGACGCAGGCCAAACTAGACTCCAGCAAAAAGTGTCAAACAGCGCCCTATGCTGTCAGGCTAGAGCAGAAAGCATAAAAAGCTAACAGCACCTGGTATTCCCAGGCGGTCTCCCATCCAAGTACTTACCAGGCCCGCCCCTGCTTAGCTTCCGAGATCGGACGAGATCGGGTGTTTTCAGGGTAGTATGGCCGTAAGCTGCCAGGTCAACTGAAAAGATCCTATTTGAAGGCGACGCAGGCCAAACTAGACTCCAGCAAAAAGTGTCAAACAGCGCCCTCTGCTGTCAGGCTAGAGCAGAAACCATAAAAAGCTAACAGCACCTGGTATTCCCAGGCGGTCTCCCATCCAAGTACTAACCACGCCCGCCCCTGCTTAGCTTCCGAGATCGGACGAGATCGGGCATTTTCAGGGTAGTATGGCCGTAAGCTGCCAGGGCAACTGAAAAGATCCTATTTGAAGGCGACGCAGGCCAAACTAGACGCCAGCAAAAAGTGTCAAAAAGCGCCCTCTGCTGTCAGGCAAGAGCAGAAACCATAAATAGCTTACAGCACCTGGTATTCCCAGGCGGTCTCCCATCCAAGTACTAACCAGGCCCGCCCCTGCTTAGCTTCCGAGATCGGACGAGATCGGGCGTTTTCAGGGTAGTATGGCCGTAGGCTGCCAGGGCAACTGAAAAGATCCTATTTGAAGGCGACGCAGGCCAAACTAGACGCCAGCAAAAAGTGTCAAAAAGCGCCCTCTGCTGTCAGGCAAGAGCAGAAACCATAAATAGCTTACAGCACCTGGTATTCCCAGGCGGTCTCCCATCCAAGTACTAACCAGGCCCGCCCCTGCTTAGCTTCCGAGATCGGACGAGATCAGGCGTTTTCAGGGTAGTATGGCCGTAAGCTGCCAAGGCAACTGAAAAGATCCTATTTGAAGGTGACGCAGGCCAAACTAGACTCCAGCAAAAAGTGTCAAACAGCGCCCTCTGCTGTCAGGCTAGAGCAGAAACCATAAAAAGCTAACAGCACCTGGTATTCCCAGTCGGTCTCCCATCCAAGTACTAACCACGCCCGCCCCTGCTTAGCTTCCGAGATCAGACGAGATCGGGCATTTTCAGGGTAGTATGGCCGTAAGCTGCCAGGGCAACTGAAAAGATCCTATTTGAAGGCGACGCAGGCCAAACTAGACGCCAGCAAAAAGTGTCAAAAAGCGCCCTCTGCTGTCAGGCAAGAGCAGAAACCATAAAAAGCTTACAGCACCTGGTATTCCCAGGCGGTTTCCCATCCAAGTACTAACCAGGCCCGCCCCTGCTTAGCTTCCGAGATCGGACGAGATCGGGCGTTTTCAGGGTAGTATGGCGGTAAGCTGCCAGGTCAACTGAAAAGATCCTATTTGAAGGCGACGCAGGCCAAACTAGACTCCAGCAAAAAGTGTCAAACAGCGCCCTCTGCTGTCAGGCAATAGCAGAAACTATAAAAAGCTTAAAGCACCTGGTATTCCCAGGCGGTCTCCCATCCAAGTACTAACCAGGCCCGCCCCTGCTTAGCTTCCGAGATCGGACGAGATCGGGCGTTTTCAGGGTAGTATGGCCGTATGCTGCCAGGACAACGGAAAAGATCTTATTTGAAGGCGACGCAGGCCAAACTAGATCCAGCAAAAAGTGTCAAACAGCGCCTTCTGCTGTCAGGCAAGAGCAGAAACCATAAAAAGTTTACAGCACCTGGTATTCCCAGGCGGTCTCCCATCCAAGTACTAATCAGGCACGCCCCTGCTTAGCTTCCGAGATCGGACGAGATCAGGCGTTTTCAGGGTAGTATGGCCGTAAGCTGCCAAGTCAACTGAAAAGATCCGATTTGAAGGTGACGCAGGCCAAACTAGACTCCAGCAAAAAGTGTCAAACAGCGCCCTCTGCTGTCAGGCAAGAGCAGAAACAATAAAAAGCTTACAGCACCTGGTATGCCCAGGCGGTCTCCCATGCAAGTACTAACCAGGCCCGCCCCTGCTTAGCTTCCGAGATCGGGCGTTTTCAGGGTAGTATGGCCGTAAGCTGCCAGGACAACTGAAAAGATCTTATTTGAAGGCGACGCAGGCCAAAATAAACTCCAGCAAAAAGTGTCAAACAGCGCCCTCTGCTGTCAGGCAAGAGCAGAAACCATAAAAAGCTTCCAGCACCTGGTATTCCCAGGCGGTCTCCCATCCAAGTACTAACCAGGCCCGCCCCTGCTTAGCTTCCGAGATCGGACGAGATCGGACGAGATCGGGCGTTTTCAGGGTAGTATGGCCGTAAGCTGCCAGGTCAACTGAAAAGATCCTATTTGAAGGCGACGCAGGCCAAACTAAACTCCAGCAAAAAGTGTCAAACAGCGCCATCTGCTGTCAGGCAAGAGCAGAAACCATAAAAAGCTTCCAGCACCTGGTATTCCCAGGCGGTCTCCCATTCAAGTACTAACCAGGCCCGCCCCTGCTTAGCTTCCGAGATCGGACGAGATCGGGCGTTTTCAGGGTAGTATGGCGGTAAGCTGCCAGGTCAACTGAAAAGATCCTATTTGAAGGCGACGCAGGCCAAACTAGACTCCAGCAAAAAGTGTCAAACAGCGCCCTCTGCTGTCAGGCAAGAGCAGAAACTATAAAAAGCTTACAGCACCTGGTATTCCCAGGCGGTCTCCCATCCAAGTACTAACCAGGCCCGCCCCTGCTTAGCTTCCGAGATCGGACGAGATCGGGCGTTTTCAGGGTAGTATGGCCGTAAGCTGCCAGGACGACGGAAAAGATCTTATTTGAAGGCGACACAGGCCAAACTAGATCCAGCAAAAAGTGTCAAACAGCGCCCTCTGCTGTCAGGCTAGAGCAGAAACCATAAAAAGCTTACAGCACCTGGTATTCCCAGGCGGTCTCCCATCCAAGTACTAACCAGGCCCGCCCGTGCTTAGCTTCCGAGATCGGACGAGATCGGGCGTTTTCAAGGTAGTATGGCCGTAAGCTGCCAGGGCAACTGAAAAGATCCTATTTGAAGGCGACGCAGGCCAAATTAGACTCCAGCAAAAAGTGTCAAACAGCGCCCTCTGCTGTCAGGCAAGAGCAGAAACCATAAAAAGCTTCCAGCACCTGGTATTCCCAGGCGGTCTCCCATCCAAGTACTAACCAGGCCCGCCCCTGTTTAGCTTCAGAGATCGGGCGTTTTCAGGGTAGTATGGCCATAAGCTGCCAGGTCAACTGAAAAGATCCTATTTGAAGGCGACGCAGGCCAAACTAGCCTCCAGCAAAAAGTGTCAAACAGCGCCCTCTGCTGTCAGGCAAGAGCAGAAACCATAAAAAGCTTCCAGCACCTGGTATTCCCAGGCGGTCTCCCATCCAAGTACTAAACAGGCCCGCCCCTGCTTAGCTTCCGAGATCGGGCGTTTTCAGGGTAGTATGGCCGTAAGCTGCCAGGGCAACTGAAAAGATCCTATTTGAAGGCGACGCAGGCCAAACTAGACTCCAGCAAAGAGTGTCAAACAGCGCCCTCTGCTGTCAGGCAAGAGCAGAAACCATAAAAGGCTTACAGCACCTGGTATTCCCAGGCGGTCTCCCATCCAAGTACTAACCAGGCCCGCCCCTGCTTAGCTTCCGAGATCCGACGAGATCGGGCGTTTTCAGTGTAGTATGGCCGTAAGCTGCCAGGACAACTGAAAAGATCTTATTTGAAGGCGACGCAGGCCAAACTAGACTCCAGCAAAAAGTGTCAAACAGCGCCCTCTGCTGTCAGGCAAGAGCAGAAACCATAAAAAGCTTACAGCACCTGGTACTCCCAGGCGGTCTCCCATCCAAGTACTAACCAGGCCCGCCCCTGCTTAGCTTCCGAGATCTGACGAGATCGGGCGTTTTCAGGGTAGTATGGCCGTAAGCTGCCAGGACAACTGAAAAGATCTTATTTGAAGGCGACGCAGGCCAAACTAGACTCCAGCAAAAAGTGTCAAACAGCGCCCTATGCTGTCAGGCTAGAGCAGAAAGCATAAAAAGCTAACAGCACCTGGTATTCCCAGGCGGTCTCCCATCCAAGTACTTACCAGGCCCGCCCCTGCTTAGCTTCCGAGATCGGACGAGATCGGGTGTTTTCAGGGTAGTATGGCCGTAAGCTGCCAGGTCAACTGAAAAGATCCTATTTGAAGGCGACGCAGGCCAAACTAGACTCCAGCAAAAAGTGTCAAACAGCGCCCTCTGCTGTCAGGCTAGAGCAGAAACCATAAAAAGCTAACAGCACCTGGTATTCCCAGGCGGTCTCCCATCCAAGTACTAACCACGCCCGCCCCTGCTTAGCTTCCGAGATCGGACGAGATCGGGCATTTTCAGGGTAGTATGGCCGTAAGCTGCCAGGGCAACTGAAAAGATCCTATTTGAAGGCGACGCAGGCCAAACTAGACGCCAGCAAAAAGTGTCAAAAAGCGCCCTCTGCTGTCAGGCAAGAGCAGAAACCATAAATAGCTTACAGCACCTGGTATTCCCAGGCGGTCTCCCATCCAAGTACTAACCAGGCCCGCCCCTGCTTAGCTTCCGAGATCGGACGAGATCGGGCGTTTTCAGGGTAGTATGGCCGTAGGCTGCCAGGGCAACTGAAAAGATCCTATTTGAAGGCGACGCAGGCCAAACTAGACGCCAGCAAAAAGTGTCAAAAAGTGCCCTCTGCTGTCAGGCAAGAGCAGAAACCATAAATAGCTTACAGCACCTGGTATTCCCAGGCGGTCTCCCATCCAAGTACTAACCAGGCCCGCCCCTGCTTAGCTTCCGAGATCGGACGAGATCAGGCGTTTTCAGGGTAGTATGGCCGTAAGCTGCCAAGGCAACTGAAAAGATCCTATTTGAAGGTGACGCAGGCCAAACTAGACTCCAGCAAAAAGTGTCAAACAGCGCCCTCTGCTGTCAGGCTAGAGCAGAAACAATAAAAAGCTTACAGCACCTGGTATTCCCAGGCGGTCTCCCATCCAAGTACTAACCAGGCCCGCCCGTGCTTAGCTTCCGAGATCGGACGAGATCGGGCGTTTTCAAGGTAGTATGGCCGTAAGCTGCCAGGGCAACTGAAAAGATCCTATTTGAAGGCGACGCAGGCCAAATTAGACTCCAGCAAAAAGTGTCAAACAGCGCCCTCTGCTGTCAGGCAAGAGCAGAAACCATAAAAAGCTTCCAGCACCTGGTATTCCCAGGCGGTCTCCCATCCAAGTACTAACCAGGCCCGCCCCTGCTTAGCTTCAGAGATCGGGCGTTTTCAGGGTAGTATGGCCATAAGCTGCCAGGTCAACTGAAAAGATCCTATTTGAAGGCGACGCAGGCCAAACTAGCCTCCAGCAAAAAGTGTCAAACAGCGCCCTCTGCTGTCAGGCAAGAGCAGAAACCATAAAAAGCTTACAGCCCCTGGTATTCCCAGGCGGTCTCCCATCCAAGTACTAACCAGGCCCGCCCCTGCTTAGCTTCCGAGATCGGACGAGATCGGGCGTTTTCAGGGTAGTATGGCCGTAAGCTGCCAGGTCAACTGAAAAGATCCTATTTGAAGGTGACGCAGGCCAAACTAGACTCCAGCAAAAAGTGTCAAACAGCGCCCTCTGCTGTCAGGCAAGAGCAGAAACCATAAAAAGCTTACAGCACCTGGTATTCCCAGGCGGTCTCCCATCCAAGTACTAACCAGGCCCGCCCCTGCTTAGCTTCCGAGATCGGACGAGATCGGGCGTTTTCAGGGTAGTATGGCCGTAAGCTGCCAGGGCAACTGAAAAGATCCTATTTGAAGGCGACGCAGGCCAAACTAGACGCCAGCAAAAAGTGTCAAAAAGCGCCCTCTGCTGTCAGGCAAGAGCAGAAACCATAAAAAGCTTACAGCACCTGGTATTCCCAGGCGGTCTCCCATCCAAGTACTAACCAGGCCCGCCCCTGCTTAGCTTCCGAGATCGGACGAGATCGGGCGTTTTCAGGGTAGTATGGCCGTATGCTGCCAGGACAACGGAAAAGATCTTATTTGAAGGCGACGCAGGCCAAACTAGATCCAGCAAAAAGTGTCAAACAGCGCCTTCTGCTGTCAGGCAAGAGCAGAAACCATAAAAAGTTTACAGCACCTGGTATTCCCAGGCGGTCTCCCATCCAAGTACTAATCAGGCACGCCCCTGCTTAGCTTCCGAGATCGGACGAGATCAGGCGTTTTCAGGGTAGTATGGCCGTAAGCTGCCAAGTCAACTGAAAAGATCCTATTTGAAGGTGACGCAGGCCAAACTAGACTCCAGCAAAAAGTGTCAAACAGCGCCCTCTGCTGTCAGGCAAGAGCAGAAACAATAAAAAGCTTACAGCACCTGGTATGCCCAGGCGGTCTCCCATCCAAGTACTAACCAGGCCCGCCCCTGCTTAGCTTCCGAGATCGGGCATTTTCAGGGTAGTATGGCCGTAAGCTGCCAGGACAACTGAAAAGATCTTATTTGAAGGCGACGCAGGCCAAAATAGACTCCAGCAAAAAGTGTCAAACAGCGCCCTCTGCTGTCAGGCAAGAGCAGAAACCATAAAAAGCTTCCAGCACCTGGTATTCCCAGGCGGTCTCCCATCCAAGTACCAACCAGGCCCGCCCCTGCTTAGCTTCCGAGATCGGACGAGATCAGACGAGATCGGGCGTTTTCAGGGTCGTATGGCCGTAAGCTGCCAGGTCAACTGAAAAGATCCTATTTGAAGGCGACGCAGGCCAAACTAAACTCCAGCAAAAAGTGTCAAACAGCGCCATCTGCTGTCAGGCAAGAGCAGAAACCATAAAAAGCTTACAGCACCTGGTATTCCCAGGCGGTCTCCCATCCAAGTAATAACCAGGCCCGCCCCTGCTTAGCTTCCGAGATCGGACGAGATCGGGCGTTTTCAGGGTAGTATGGCCGTAAGCTGCCAGGGCAACTGAAAAGATCCTATTTGAAGGCAACGCAGGCCAAACTAGACTCCAGCAAAAAGTGGCAAACAGCGCCCCCTGCTGTCAGGCAAGCAGAAACCATAAAAAGCTTACAGCACCTGGTATTCCCAGGCGGTCTCCCATCCAAGTACTAACCAGGCCCGCCCCTGCTTAGCTTCCGAGATCGGACGAGATCGGGCGTTTTCAGGGTAGTATGGCCGTAAGCTGCCAGGACGACGGAAAAGATCTTATTTGAAGGCGACACAGGCCAAACTAGATCCAGCAAAAAGTGTCAAACAGCGCCCTCTGCTGTCAGGCTAGAGCAGAAACCATAAAAAGCTTACAGCACCTGGTATTCCCAGGCGGTCTCCCATCCAAGTACTAACCAGGCCCGCCCGTGCTTAGCTTCCGAGATCGGACGAGATCGGGCGTTTTCAAGGTAGTATGGCCGTAAGCTGCCAGGGCAACTGAAAAGATCCTATTTGAAGGCGACGCAGGCCAAATTAGACTCCAGCAAAAAGTGTCAAACAGCGCCCTCTGCTGTCAGGCAAGAGCAGAAACCATAAAAAGCTTCCAGCACCTGGTATTCCCAGGCGGTCTCCCATCCAAGTACTAACCAGGCCCGCCCCTGCTTAGCTTCAGAGATCGGGCGTTTTCAGGGTAGTATGGCCATAAGCTGCCAGGTCAACTGAAAAGATCCTATTTGAAGGCGACGCAGGCCAAACTCGCCTCCAGCAAAAAGTGTCAAACAGCGCCCTCTGCTGTCAGGCAAGAGCAGAAACCATAAAAAGCTTACAGCACCTGGTATTCCCAGGCGGTCTCCCATTCAAGTACGAACCAGGCCCGCCCCTGCTTAGCTTCCGAGATCGGACGAGATCGGGCGTTTTCAGGGTAGTATGGCCGTAAGCTGCCAGGTCAACTGAAAAGATCCTATTTGAAGGTGACGCAGGCCAAACTAGACTCCAGCAAAAAGTGTCAAACAGCGCCCTCTGCTGTCAGGCAAGAGCAGAAACCATAAAAAGCTTACAGCACCTGGTATTCCCAGGCTGTCTCCCATCCAAGTACTATACAGGCCCGCCCCTGCTTAGCTTCCGAGATCGGACGAGATCGGGCGTTTTCAGGGTAGTATGGCCGTAAGCTGCCAGGTCAACTGAAAAGATCCTATTTGAAGGTGACGCAGGCCAAACTAGACTCCAGCAAAAAGTGTCAAACAGCGCCCTCTGCTGTCAGGCCAGAGCAGATACCATAAAAAGCTTACAGCACCTGGTATTCCCAGGCGGTCTCCCATCCAAGTATAACCAGGCCCGCCCCTGCTTAGCTTCCGAGATCGGGCGTTTTCAGGGTAGTATGGCCGTAAGCTGCCAGGTCAACTGAAAAGATCCTATTTGAAGGTGACGCAGGCCAAACTAGACTCCAGCAAAAAGTGTCAAACAGCGCCCTCTGCTGTCAGGCAAGAGCAGAAACCATAAAAAGCTTACAGCACCTGGTATTACCAGGCGGTCTCCCATCCAAGTACTAACCAGGCCCTCCCCTACGTAGCTTCCGAGATCGGACGTGATCGGGCGTTTTCAGGGTAGTATGGCCGTAAGCTGCCAGGACAACGGAAAAGATCTTATTTGAAGGCGACGCAGGCCAAACTAGATCCAGCAAAAAGTGTCAAACAGCGCCCTCTGCTGTCAGGCTAGAGCAGAAACCATAGAAAGCTTACAGCACCTGGTATTCCCAGGCGGTCTCCCATCCAAGTACTAACCAGGCCCGCCCGTGCTTAGCTTCCGAGATCGGACGAGATCGGGCGTTTTCAAGGTAGTATGGCCGTAAGCTGCCAGGGCAACTGAAAAGATCCTATTTGAAGGCGACACAGGCCAAATTAGACTCCAGCAAAAAGTTTCAAACAGCGCCCTCTGCTGTCAGGCAGGAGCAGAAACCATAAAAAGCTTACAGCACCTGTTATTCCCAGGCGGTCTCCCATCCAAGTACTAACCAGGCCCGCCCCTGCTTAACTTCCGAGATCGGACGAGATCGGGCGTTTTCAGGGTAGTATGGCCGTAAGCTGCCAGGTAAACTGAAAAGATCCTATTTGAAGGTGACGCAGGCCAAACTAAACTCCAGCAAAAAGTGTCGAACAGCGCCCTCTGCTGTCAGGCAGGAGCAGAAACCATAAAAAGCTTACAGCACCTGGTATTCCCAGGTGGTCTCCCATCCAAGTACTAACCAGGCCCGCCCCTGCTTAGCTTCCGAGGTCGGACGAGATCGGGCGTTTTGAGGGTAGTATGGCCGTAAGCTGCCAGGGCAACTGAAAAGATCCTATTTGAACGTGACGCAGGCCAAACTAGACTCCAGCAAAAAGTGTCAAACAGCGCCCTCTGCTGTCAGGCAAGAGCAGAAACCATAAAAAGCTTACAGCACCTGGTATTCCCAGGCGGTCTCCCATCCAAGTACTAACCAGGCCCGCCCCTGCTTAGCTTCCGAGATCGGACGAGATCGGGCGTTTTCAGGGTAGTATGGCCGTAAGCTGCAAAGACAACTGAAAAGATCTTATTTGAAGGCGACGCAGGCCAAACTAGACTCCAGCAAAAAGTGTCAAACAGCGCCCTCTGCTGTCAGGCAAGAGCAGAAACCATAAAAATCTTACAGCATCTGGTATTCCCAGGCGGTCTCCCATCCAAGTAATAACCAGGCCCGCCCCTGCTTAGCTTCCTAGATCGGACGAGATCGGGCGTTTTCAGGGTAGTATGGCCGTAAGCTGCCAGGGCAACTGAAAAGATCCTATTTGAAGGCAACGCAGGCCAAACTAGACTCCAGCAAAAAGTGGCAAACAGCGCCCCCTGCTGTCAGGCAAGCAGAAACCATAAAAAGCTTACAGCACCTGGTATTCCCAGGCGGTCTCCCATCCAAGTACTAACCAGGCCCGCCCCTGCTTAGCTTCCGAGATCGGACGAGATCGGCCGTTTTCAGGGTAGTATGGCCGTAAGCTGCAAAGACAACTGAAAAGATCTTATTTGAAGGCGACGCAGGCCAAACTAGACTCCAGCAAAAAGTGTCAAACAGCGCCCTCTGCTGTCAGGCAAGAGCAGAAACCATAAAAATCTTACAGCATCTGGTATTCCCAGGCGGTCTCCCATCCAAGTAATAACCAGGCCCGCCCCTGCTTAGCTTCCGAGATCGGACGAGATCGGGCGTTTTCAGGGTAGTATGGCCGTAAGCTGCCAGGGCAACTGAAAAGATCCTATTTGAAGGCAACGCAGGCCAAACTTGACTCCAGCAAAAAGTGGCAAACAGCGCCCCCTGCTGTCAGGCAAGCAGAAACCATAAAAAGCTTACAGCACCTGGTATTCCCAGGCGGTCTCCCATCCAAGTACTAACCAGGCCCGCCCCTGCTTAGCTTCCGAGATCGGATGAGATCGGGCGTTTTCAGGGTAGTATGGCCGTAAGCTGCCAGGTCAACTGAAAAGATCCTATTTGAAGGCGACGCAGGCCAAACTAAACTCCAGCAAAAAGTGTCAAACAGCGCCCTCTGCTGTCATGCAAGAGCAGAAACCATAAAAAGCTTACAGCACCTGGTATTCCCAGGCGGTCTCCCATCCAAGTACTAACCAGGCCCTCCCCTACTTAGCTTCCCAGATCGAACAAGATCGGGCGTTTTCAGGGTAGTATGGCCGTAAGCTGCCAGGTCGACTGAAAAAATCCTATTTGAAGGCGACGCAGGCCAAACTAGACTCGAGCAAAAAGTGTCAAACAGCGCCCTCTGCTGTCAGGCAAGAGCAGGAACCATAAAAAGCTTACAGCACCTGATATTCCCAGGCGGTCTCCCATCCAAGTACTAACCAGGCCCGCCCCTGCTTAGCTTCCGAGATCGGACGAGATCGGGCGTTTTCAGGGTAGTATGGCTGTAAGCTGCCAGGTCAACTGAAAAGATCCTATTTGAAGGTGACGCAGGCCAAACTAGACTCCAGCAAAAAGTGTCAAACAGCGCCCTCTGCTGTCAGGCAAGAGCAGAAACCATAAAAAGCTTACAGCACCTGGTATTCCCAGGCGGTCTCCCATCCAAGTACTAACCAGGCCCGCCCCTGCTTAGCTTCCGAGATCGGACGAGATCGGGCGTTTTCAGGGTAGTATGGCCGTAAGCTGCCAGGTCAACTGAAACGATCCTATTTGAAGGCGACGCAGGCCAAACTAGACTCCAGCAAAAAGTGTCAAACAGCGCCCTCTGCTGTCAGGCAAGAGCAGAAACCATAAAAAAGCTTACAGCACCTGGTATTCCCAGGCGGTCTCCCATCCAAGTACGAACGAGGCCCTCCCCTGCTTAGCTTCCGAGATCGGACGAGATCGGGCATTTTCAGGGTAGTATGGCCGTAAGCTGCCAGGGCAACTGAAAAGATCCTATTTGAAGGCGACGCAGGCCAAACTAGACTACAGCAAAACGTGTCAAACAGCGCCCTCTGCTGTCAGGCTAGAGCAGAAACCATAAAAAGCTTACAGCACCTGGTATTCCCAGGCGGTCTCCCATCCAAGTACTAACCAGGCCCGCCCCTGCTTAGCTTCCGAGATCGGACGAGATCGGGCGCTTTCAAGGTAGTATGGCCGTAAGCTGCCAGGGCAACTGAAAAGATCCTATTTGAAGGCGACGCAGGCCAAATTAGACTCCAGCAAAAAGTGTCAAACAGCGCCCTCTGCTGTCAGGCAAGAGCAGAAACCATAAAAAGCTTCCAGCACCTGGTATTCCCAGGCGGTCTCCCATCCAAGTACTAAATAGGCCCGCCCCTGCTTAGCTTCAGAGATCGGGCGTTTTCAGGGTAGTATGGCCATAAGCTGCCAGGTCAACTGAAAAGATCCTATTTGAAGGCGACGCAGGCCAAACTAGCCTCCAGCAAAAGGTGTCAAACAGCGCCCTCTGCTGTCAGGCAAGAGCAGAAACCATAAAAAGCTTACAGCACCTGGTATTCCCAGGCGGTCTCCCACCCAAGTACTAACCAGGCCCACCCCTGCTTAGCTTCCGAGATCTGACGAGATCGGGCGTTTTCAGGGTAGTATGGCCCTAAGCTGCCAGGTCGACTGAAAAGATCCTATTTGAAGGCGACGCAGGCCAAACTAGACTCGAGCAAAAAGTGTCAAACAGCGCCCTCTGCTGTCAGGCAAGAGCAGGAACCATAAAAAGCTTACAGCACCTGGTATTCCCAGGCGGTCTCCATCCAAGTACTAACCAGGCCTGCCCCTGCTTAGCTTCCGAGATCGGACGAGATCGGGCGTTTTCAGGGTAGTATGGCCGTAAGCTGCCAGGTCAACTGAAAAGATCCTATTTGAAGGTGACGCAGGCCAAACTAGACTCCAGCAAAAAGTGTCAAACAGCGCCCTCTGCTGTCAGGCAAGAGCAGAAACCAAAAAAAGCTTACAGCACCTGGTATTCCCAGGCGGTCTCCCATGCAAGTACTAACCAGGCCCGCCCCTGCTTAGCTTCCGAGATCTGACGAGATCAGACGTTTTCAGGGTAGTATGGCCGTAAGCTGCCAGGTCAACTGAAAAGATCCTATTTGAAGGCGACGCAGGCCAAACTAGACTCCAGCAAAAAGTGTCAAACAGCGCCCTCTGCTGTCAGGCAAGAGCAGAAACCATAAAAAGCTTACAGCACCTGGTATTCCCAGGCGGTCTCCCATCCAAGTACTAACCAGGCCCGCCCCTGCTTAGCTTCCGAGAGCGGACGAGATCGGGCGTTTTCAGGGTAGTATGGCCGTAAGCTGCCAGGTCAACTGAAAAGATCCTATTTGAAGGTGACGCAGGCCAAACTAGACTCCAGCAAAAAGTGTCAAACAGCGCCCTCTGCTGTCAGGCAAGAGCAGAAACCATAAAAAGCTTACAGCACCCGGTATTCCAAGGCGGTCTCCCATCCAAGTACTAACCAGGCCCGCCCCTGCTTAGCTTCCGAGATCGGGCGTTTTCAGGGTAGTATGGCCGTACGCTGCCAGGTCAACTGAAAAGATCCTATTTGAAGGTGACGCAGGCCAAACTAGACTCCAGCAAAAAGTGTCAAACAGCGCCCTCTGCTGTCAGGCAAGAGCAGAAACCATAAAAAGCTTACAGCACCTGGTATTACCAGGCGGTCTACCATCCAAGTACTAACCAGGCCCGCCCCTGCTTAGCTTCCGAGATCGGACGAGATCGGGCGTTTTCAGGGTAGTATGGCCGTAAGCTGCCAGGGCAACTGAAAAGATCCTATTTGAACGTGACGCAGGCCAAACTAGACTCCAGCAAAAAGTGTCAAACAGCGCCCTCTGCTGTCAGGCAAGAGCAGAAACCATAAAAAGCTTACAGCACCTGGTATTCCCAGGCGGTCTCCCATCCAAGTACTAACCAGGCCCGCCCCTGCTTAGCTTACGAGATCGGGCGTTTTCAGGGTAGTATGGCCGTAAGCTGCAAAGACAACTGAAAAGATCTTATTTGAAGGCGACGCAGGCCAAACTAGACTCCAGCAAAAAGTGTCAAACAGCGCCCTCTGCTGTCAGGCAAGAGCAGAAACCATAAAAATCTTACAGCATCTGGTATTCCCAGGCGGTCTCCCATCCAAGTAATAACCAGGCCCGCCCCTGCTTAGCTTCCGAGATCGGACGAGATCGGGCGTTTTCAGGGTAGTATGGCCGTAAGCTGCCAGGGCAACTGAAAAGATCCTATTTGAAGGCAACGCAGGCCAAACTAAACTCCAGCAAAAAGTGGCAAACAGCGCCCCCTGCTGTCAGGCAAGCAGAAACCATAAAAAGCTTACAGCACCTGGTATTCCCAGGCGGTCTCCCATCCAAGTACTAACCAGGCCCGCCCCTGCTTAGCTTCCGAGATCGGACGAGATCGGGCGTTTTCAGGGTAGTATGGCCGTAAGCTGCAAAGACAACTGAAAAGATCTTATTTGAAGGCGACGCAGGCCAAACTAGACTCCAGCAAAAAGTGTCAAACAGCGCCCTCTGCTGTCAGGCAAGAGCAGAAACCATAAAAATCTTACAGCATCTGGTATTCCCAGGCGGTCTCCCATCCAAGTAATAACCAGGCCCGCCCCTGCTTAGCTTCCGAGATCGGACGAGATCGGGCGTTTTCAGGGTAGTATGGCCGTAAGCTGCCAGGGCAACTGAAAAGATCCTATTTGAAGGCAACGCAGGCCAAACTTGACTCCAGCAAAAAGTGGCAAACAGCGCCCCCTGCTGTCAGGCAAGCAGAAACCATAAAAAGCTTACAGCACCTGGTATTCCCAGGCGGTCTCCCATCCAAGTACTAACCAGGCCCGCCCCTGCTTAGCTTCCGAGATCGGATGAGATCGGGCGTTTTCAGGGTAGTATGGCCGTAAGCTGCCAGGTCAACTGAAAAGATCCTATTTGAAGGCGACGCAGGCCAAACTAAACTCCAGCAAAAAGTGTCAAAAAGCGCCATTTGCTGTCAGGCAAGAGCAGAAACCATAAAAAGCTTACAGCACCTGGTATTCCCAGGCGGTCTCCCATCCAAGTACTAACCAGGCCCGCCCCTGCTTAGCTTCCGAGATCGGACGAGATCGGGCGTTTTCAGGGTAGTATGGCCGTAAGCTGCCAGGTCAACTGAAAAGATCCTATTTGAAGGCGACGCAGGCCAAACTAAACTCCAGCAAAAAGTGTCAAACAGCGCCCTCTGCTGTCATGCAAGAGCAGAAACCATAAAAAGCTTACAGCACCTGGTATTCCCAGGCGGTCTCCCATCCAAGTACTAACCAGGCCCTCCCCTACTTAGCTTCCCAGATCGAACAAGATCGGGCGTTTTCAGGGTAGTATGGCCGTAAGCTGCCAGGTCAACTGAAAAGATCCTATTTAAAGGCGACGCAGGCCAAACTAAACTCCAGCAAAAAGTGTCAAACAGCGCCCTCTGCTGTCAGGCAAGAGCAGAAACCATAAAAAGCTTACAGCACCTGGTATTCCCAGGCGGTCTCCCATCGAAGTACTAACCAGGCCCACCCCTGCTTAGCTTCCGAGATCTGACGAGATCGGGCGTTTTCAGGGTAGTATGGCCGTAAGCTGCCAGGTCGACTGAAAAGATCCTATTTGAAGGCGACGCAGGCCAAACTAGACTCCAGCAAAAAGTGGCAAACAGCGCCCTCTGCTGTCAGGCAAGAGCAGGAACCATAAAAAGCTTACAGCACCTGATATTCCCAGGCGGTCTCCCATCCAAGTACTAACCAGGCCCGCCCCTGCTTAGCTTCCGAGATCGGACGAGATCGGGCGTTTTCAGGGTAGTATGGCTGTAAGCTGCCAGGTCAACTGAAAAGATCCTATTTGAAGGTGACGCAGGCCAAACTAGACTCCAGCAAAAAGTGTCAAACAGCGCCCTCTGCTGTCAGGCAAGAGCAGAAACCATAAAAAGCTTACAGCACCTGGTATTCCCAGGCGGTCTCCCATCCAAGTACTAACCAGGCCCGCCCCTGCTTAGCTTCCGAGATCGGACGAGATCGGGCGTTTTCAGGGTAGTATGGCCGTAAGCTGCCAGGTCAACTGAAACGATCCTATTTGAAGGCGACGCAGGCCAAACTAGACTCCAGCAAAAAGTGTCAAACAGCGCCCTCTGCTGTCAGGCAAGAGCAGAAACCATAAAAAAGCTTACAGCACCTGGTATTCCCAGGCGGTCTCCCATCCAAGTACGAACGAGGCCCTCCCCTGCTTAGCTTCCGAGATCGGACGAGATCGGGCATTTTCAGGGTAGTATGGCCGTAAGCTGCCAGGGCAACTGAAAAGATCCTATTTGAAGGCGACGCAGGCCAAACTAGACTACAGCAAAACGTGTCAAACAGCGCCCTCTGCTGTCAGGCTAGAGCAGAAACCATAAAAAGCTTACAGCACCTGGTATTCCCAGGCGGTCTCCCATCCAAGTACTAAGCAGGCCCGCCCCTGCTTAGCTTCCGAGATCGGACGAGATCGGGCGTTTTCAAGGTAGTATGGCCGTAAGCTGCCAGGGCAACTGAAAAGATCCTATTTGAAGGCGACGCAGGCCAAATTAGACTCCAGCAAAAAGTGTCAAACAGCGCCCTCTGCTGTCAGGCAAGAGCAGAAACCATAAAAAGCTTCCAGCACCTGGTATTCCCAGGCGGTCTCCCATCCAAGTACTAAATAGGCCCGCCCCTGCTTAGCTTCAGAGATCGGGCGTTTTCAGGGTAGTATGGCCATAAGCTGCCAGGTCAACTGAAAAGATCCTATTTGAAGGCGACGCAGGCCAAACTAGCCTCCAGCAAAAGGTGTCAAACAGCGCCCTCTGCTGTCAGGCAAGAGCAGAAACCATAAAAAGCTTACAGCACCTGGTATTCCCAGGCGGTCTCCCACCCAAGTACTAACCAGGCCCACCCCTGCTTAGCTTCCGAGATCTGACGAGATCGGGCGTTTTCAGGGTAGTATGGCCCTAAGCTGCCAGGTCGACTGAAAAGATCCTATTTGAAGGCGACGCAGGCCAAACTAGACTCGAGCAAAAAGTGTCAAACAGCGCCCTCTGCTGTCAGGCAAGAGCAGGAACCATAAAAAGCTTACAGCACCTGGTATTCCCAGGCGGTCTCCATCCAAGTACTAACCAGGCCCGCCCCTGCTTAGCTTCCGAGATCGGACGAGATCGGGCGTTTTCAGGGTAGTATGGCCGTAAGCTGCCAGGTCAACTGAAAAGATCCTATTTGAAGGTGACGCAGGCCAAACTAGACTCCAGCAAAAAGTGTCAAACAGCGCCCTCTGCTGTCAGGCAAGAGCAGAAACCAAAAAAAGCTTACAGCACCTGGTATTCCCAGGCGGTCTCCCATGCAAGTACTAACCAGGCCCGCCCCTGCTTAGCTTCCGAGATCTGACGAGATCAGGCGTTTTCAGGGTAGTATGGCCGTAAGCTGCCAGGTCAACTGAAAAGATCCTATTTGAAGGCGACGCAGGCCAAACTAGACTCCAGCAAAAAGTGTCAAACAGCGCCCTCTGCTGTCAGGCAAGAGCAGAAACCATAAAAAGCTTACAGCACCTGGTATTCCCAGGCGGTCTCCCATCCAAGTACTAACCAGGCCCGCCCCTGCTTAGCTTCCGAGATCGGACGAGATCGGGCGTTTTCAGGGTAGTATGGCCGTAAGCTGCCAGGTCAACTGAAAAGATCCTATTTGAAGGCGACGCAGGCCAAACTAGCCTCCAGCAAAAGGTGTCAAACAGCGCCCTCTGCTGTCAGGAAAGAGCAGAAACCATAAAAAGCTTACAGCACCTGGTATTCCCAGGCGGTCTCCCACCCAAGTACTAACCAGGCCCACCCCTGCTTAGCTTCCGAGATCTGACGAGATCGGGCGTTTTCAGGGTAGTATGGCCCTAAGCTGCCAGGTCGACTGAAAAGATCCTATTTGAAGGCGACGCAGGCCAAACTAGACTCGAGCAAAAAGTGTCAAACAGCGCCCTCTGCTGTCAGGCAAGAGCAGGAACCATAAAAAGCTTACAGCACCTGGTATTCCCAGGCGGTCTCCATCCAAGTACTAACCAGGCCCGCCCCTGCTTAGCTTCCGAGATCGGACGAGATCGGGCGTTTTCAGGGTAGTATGGCCGTAAGCTGCCAGGTCAACTGAAAAGATCCTATTTGAAGGTGACGCAGGCCAAACTAGACTCCAGCAAAAAGTGTCAAACAGCGCCCTCTGCTGTCAGGCAAGAGCAGAAACCAAAAAAAGCTTACAGCACCTGGTATTCCCAGGCGGTCTCCCATGCAAGTACTAACCAGGCCCGCCCCTGCTTAGCTTCCGAGATCGGACGAGATCGGGCGTTTTCAAGGTAGTATGGCCGTAAGCTGCCAGGGCAACTGAAAAGATCCTATTTGAAGGCGACGCAGGCCAAATTAGACTCCAGCAAAAAGTGTCAAACAGCGCCCTCTGCTGTCAGGCAAGAGCAGAAACCATAAAAAGCTTCCAGCACCTGGTATTCCCAGGCGGTCTCCCATCCAAGTACTAACCAGGCCCGCCCCTGCTTAGCTTCAGAGATCGGGCGTTTTCAGGGTAGTATGGCCATAAGCTGCCAGGTCAACTGAAAAGATCCTATTTGAAGGCGACGCAGGCCAAACTAGCCTCCAGCAAAAAGTGTCAAACAGCGCCCTCTGCTGTCAGGCAAGAGCAGAAACCATAAAAAGCTTACAGCCCCTGGTATTCCCAGGCGGTCTCCCATCCAAGTACTAACCAGGCCCGCCCCTGCTTAGCTTCCGAGATCGGACGAGATCGGGCGTTTTCAGGGTAGTATGGCCGTAAGCTGCCAGGTCAACTGAAAAGATCCTATTTGAAGGTGACGCAGGCCAAACTAGACTCCAGCAAAAAGTGTCAAACAGCGCCCTCTGCTGTCAGGCAAGAGCAGAAACCATAAAAAGCTTACAGCACCTGGTATTCCCAGGCGGTCTCCCATCCAAGTACTAACCAGGCCCGCCCCTGCTTAGCTTCCGAGATCGGACGAGATCGGGCGTTTTCAGGGTAGTATGGCCGTAAGCTGCCAGGGCAACTGAAAAGATCCTATTTGAAGGCGACGCAGGCCAAACTAGACGCCAGCAAAAAGTGTCAAAAAGCGCCCTCTGCTGTCAGGCAAGAGCAGAAACCATAAAAAGCTTACAGCACCTGGTATTCCCAGGCGGTCTCCCATCCAAGTACTAACCAGGCCCGCCCCTGCTTAGCTTCCGAGATCGGACGAGATCGGGCGTTTTCAGGGTAGTATGGCCGTATGCTGCCAGGACAACGGAAAAGATCTTATTTGAAGGCGACGCAGGCCAAACTAGATCCAGCAAAAAGTGTCAAACAGCGCCTTCTGCTGTCAGGCAAGAGCAGAAACCATAAAAAGTTTACAGCACCTGGTATTCCCAGGCGGTCTCCCATCCAAGTACTAATCAGGCACGCCCCTGCTTAGCTTCCGAGATCGGACGAGATCAGGCGTTTTCAGGGTAGTATGGCCGTAAGCTGCCAAGTCAACTGAAAAGATCCTATTTGAAGGTGACGCAGGCCAAACTAGACTCCAGCAAAAAGTGTCAAACAGCGCCCTCTGCTGTCAGGCAAGAGCAGAAACAATAAAAAGCTTACAGCACCTGGTATGCCCAGGCGGTCTCCCATCCAAGTACTAACCAGGCCCGCCCCTGCTTAGCTTCCGAGATCGGGCATTTTCAGGGTAGTATGGCCGTAAGCTGCCAGGACAACTGAAAAGATCTTATTTGAAGGCGACGCAGGCCAAAATAGACTCCAGCAAAAAGTGTCAAACAGCGCCCTCTGCTGTCAGGCAAGAGCAGAAACCATAAAAAGCTTCCAGCACCTGGTATTCCCAGGCGGTCTCCCATCCAAGTACCAACCAGGCCCGCCCCTGCTTAGCTTCCGAGATCGGACGAGATCAGACGAGATCGGGCGTTTTCAGGGTCGTATGGCCGTAAGCTGCCAGGTCAACTGAAAAGATCCTATTTGAAGGCGACGCAGGCCAAACTAAACTCCAGCAAAAAGTGTCAAACAGCGCCATCTGCTGTCAGGCAAGAGCAGAAACCATAAAAAGCTTACAGCACCTGGTATTCCCAGGCGGTCTCCCATCCAAGTAATAACCAGGCCCGCCCCTGCTTAGCTTCCTAGATCGGACGAGATCGGGCGTTTTCAGGGTAGTATGGCCGTAAGCTGCCAGGGCAACTGAAAAGATCCTATTTGAAGGCAACGCAGGCCAAACTAGACTCCAGCAAAAAGTGGCAAACAGCGCCCCCTGCTGTCAGGCAAGCAGAAACCATAAAAAGCTTACAGCACCTGGTATTCCCAGGCGGTCTCCCATCCAAGTACTAACCAGGCCCGCCCCTGCTTAGCTTCCGAGATCGGACGAGATCGGGCGTTTTCAGGGTAGTATGGCCGTAAGCTGCCAGGACGACGGAAAAGATCTTATTTGAAGGCGACACAGGCCAAACTAGATCCAGCAAAAAGTGTCAAACAGCGCCCTCTGCTGTCAGGCTAGAGCAGAAACCATAAAAAGCTTACAGCACCTGGTATTCCCAGGCGGTCTCCCATCCAAGTACTAACCAGGCCCGCCCGTGCTTAGCTTCCGAGATCGGACGAGATCGGGCGTTTTCAAGGTAGTATGGCCGTAAGCTGCCAGGGCAACTGAAAAGATCCTATTTGAAGGCGACGCAGGCCAAATTAGACTCCAGCAAAAAGTGTCAAACAGCGCCCTCTGCTGTCAGGCAAGAGCAGAAACCATAAAAAGCTTCCAGCACCTGGTATTCCCAGGCGGTCTCCCATCCAAGTACTAACCAGGCCCGCCCCTGCTTAGCTTCAGAGATCGGGCGTTTTCAGGGTAGTATGGCCATAAGCTGCCAGGTCAACTGAAAAGATCCTATTTGAAGGCGACGCAGGCCAAACTCGCCTCCAGCAAAAAGTGTCAAACAGCGCCCTCTGCTGTCAGGCAAGAGCAGAAACCATAAAAAGCTTACAGCACCTGGTATTCCCAGGCGGTCTCCCATTCAAGTACGAACCAGGCCCGCCCCTGCTTAGCTTCCGAGATCGGACGAGATCGGGCGTTTTCAGGGTAGTATGGCCGTAAGCTGCCAGGTCAACTGAAAAGATCCTATTTGAAGGTGACGCAGGCCAAACTAGACTCCAGCAAAAAGTGTCAAACAGCGCCCTCTGCTGTCAGGCAAGAGCAGAAACCATAAAAAGCTTACAGCACCTGGTATTCCCAGGCTGTCTCCCATCCAAGTACTATACAGGCCCGCCCCTGCTTAGCTTCCGAGATCGGACGAGATCGGGCGTTTTCAGGGTAGTATGGCCGTAAGCTGCCAGGTCAACTGAAAAGATCCTATTTGAAGGTGACGCAGGCCAAACTAGACTCCAGCAAAAAGTGTCAAACAGCGCCCTCTGCTGTCAGGCCAGAGCAGATACCATAAAAAGCTTACAGCACCTGGTATTCCCAGGCGGTCTCCCATCCAAGTATAACCAGGCCCGCCCCTGCTTAGCTTCCGAGATCGGGCGTTTTCAGGGTAGTATGGCCGTAAGCTGCCAGGTCAACTGAAAAGATCCTATTTGAAGGTGACGCAGGCCAAACTAGACTCCAGCAAAAAGTGTCAAACAGCGCCCTCTGCTGTCAGGCAAGAGCAGAAACCATAAAAAGCTTACAGCACCTGGTATTACCAGGCGGTCTCCCATCCAAGTACTAACCAGGCCCTCCCCTACGTAGCTTCCGAGATCGGACGTGATCGGGCGTTTTCAGGGTAGTATGGCCGTAAGCTGCCAGGACAACGGAAAAGATCTTATTTGAAGGCGACGCAGGCCAAACTAGATCCAGCAAAAAGTGTCAAACAGCGCCCTCTGCTGTCAGGCTAGAGCAGAAACCATAGAAAGCTTACAGCACCTGGTATTCCCAGGCGGTCTCCCATCCAAGTACTAACCAGGCCCGCCCGTGCTTAGCTTCCGAGATCGGACGAGATCGGGCGTTTTCAAGGTAGTATGGCCGTAAGCTGCCAGGGCAACTGAAAAGATCCTATTTGAAGGCGACACAGGCCAAATTAGACTCCAGCAAAAAGTTTCAAACAGCGCCCTCTGCTGTCAGGCAGGAGCAGAAACCATAAAAAGCTTACAGCACCTGTTATTCCCAGGCGGTCTCCCATCCAAGTACTAACCAGGCCCGCCCCTGCTTAACTTCCGAGATCGGACGAGATCGGGCGTTTTCAGGGTAGTATGGCCGTAAGCTGCCAGGTAAACTGAAAAGATCCTATTTGAAAGTGACGCAGGCCAAACTAAACTCCAGCAAAAAGTGTCGAACAGCGCCCTCTGCTGTCAGGCAGGAGCAGAAACCATAAAAAGCTTACAGCACCTGGTATTCCCAGGTGGTCTCCCATCCAAGTACTAACCAGGCCCGCCCCTGCTTAGCTTCCGAGGTCGGACGAGATCGGGCGTTTTGAGGGTAGTATGGCCGTAAGCTGCCAGGGCAACTGAAAAGATCCTATTTGAACGTGACGCAGGCCAAACTAGACTCCAGCAAAAAGTGTCAAACAGCGCCCTCTGCTGTCAGGCAAGAGCAGAAACCATAAAAAGCTTACAGCACCTGGTATTCCCAGGCGGTCTCCCATCCAAGTACTAACCAGGCCCGCCCCTGCTTAGCTTCCGAGATCGGACGAGATCGGGCGTTTTCAGGGTAGTATGGCCGTAAGCTGCAAAGACAACTGAAAAGATCTTATTTGAAGGCGACGCAGGCCAAACTAGACTCCAGCAAAAAGTGTCAAACAGCGCCCTCTGCTGTCAGGCAAGAGCAGAAACCATAAAAATCTTACAGCATCTGGTATTCCCAGGCGGTCTCCCATCCAAGTAATAACCAGGCCCGCCCCTGCTTAGCTTCCTAGATCGGACGAGATCGGGCGTTTTCAGGGTAGTATGGCCGTAAGCTGCCAGGGCAACTGAAAAGATCCTATTTGAAGGCAACGCAGGCCAAACTAGACTCCAGCAAAAAGTGGCAAACAGCGCCCCCTGCTGTCAGGCAAGCAGAAACCATAAAAAGCTTACAGCACCTGGTATTCCCAGGCGGTCTCCCATCCAAGTACTAACCAGGCCCGCCCCTGCTTAGCTTCCGAGATCGGACGAGATCGGCCGTTTTCAGGGTAGTATGGCCGTAAGCTGCAAAGACAACTGAAAAGATCTTATTTGAAGGCGACGCAGGCCAAACTAGACTCCAGCAAAAAGTGTCAAACAGCGCCCTCTGCTGTCAGGCAAGAGCAGAAACCATAAAAATCTTACAGCATCTGGTATTCCCAGGCGGTCTCCCATCCAAGTAATAACCAGGCCCGCCCCTGCTTAGCTTCCGAGATCGGACGAGATCGGGCGTTTTCAGGGTAGTATGGCCGTAAGCTGCCAGGGCAACTGAAAAGATCCTATTTGAAGGCAACGCAGGCCAAACTTGACTCCAGCAAAAAGTGGCAAACAGCGCCCCCTGCTGTCAGGCAAGCAGAAACCATAAAAAGCTTACAGCACCTGGTATTCCCAGGCGGTCTCCCATCCAAGTACTAACCAGGCCCGCCCCTGCTTAGCTTCCGAGATCGGATGAGATCGGGCGTTTTCAGGGTAGTATGGCCGTAAGCTGCCAGGTCAACTGAAAAGATCCTATTTGAAGGCGACGCAGGCCAAACTAAACTCCAGCAAAAAGTGTCAAACAGCGCCCTCTGCTGTCATGCAAGAGCAGAAACCATAAAAAGCTTACAGCACCTGGTATTCCCAGGCGGTCTCCCATCCAAGTACTAACCAGGCCCTCCCCTACTTAGCTTCCCAGATCGAACAAGATCGGGCGTTTTCAGGGTAGTATGGCCGTAAGCTGCCAGGTCGACTGAAAAAATCCTATTTGAAGGCGACGCAGGCCAAACTAGACTCGAGCAAAAAGTGTCAAACAGCGCCCTCTGCTGTCAGGCAAGAGCAGGAACCATAAAAAGCTTACAGCACCTGATATTCCCAGGCGGTCTCCCATCCAAGTACTAACCAGGCCCGCCCCTGCTTAGCTTCCGAGATCGGACGAGATCGGGCGTTTTCAGGGTAGTATGGCTGTAAGCTGCCAGGTCAACTGAAAAGATCCTATTTGAAGGTGACGCAGGCCAAACTAGACTCCAGCAAAAAGTGTCAAACAGCGCCCTCTGCTGTCAGGCAAGAGCAGAAACCATAAAAAGCTTACAGCACCTGGTATTCCCAGGCGGTCTCCCATCCAAGTACTAACCAGGCCCGCCCCTGCTTAGCTTCCGAGATCGGACGAGATCGGGCGTTTTCAGGGTAGTATGGCCGTAAGCTGCCAGGTCAACTGAAACGATCCTATTTGAAGGCGACGCAGGCCAAACTAGACTCCAGCAAAAAGTGTCAAACAGCGCCCTCTGCTGTCAGGCAAGAGCAGAAACCATAAAAAAGCTTACAGCACCTGGTATTCCCAGGCGGTCTCCCATCCAAGTACGAACGAGGCCCTCCCCTGCTTAGCTTCCGAGATCGGACGAGATCGGGCATTTTCAGGGTAGTATGGCCGTAAGCTGCCAGGGCAACTGAAAAGATCCTATTTGAAGGCGACGCAGGCCAAACTAGACTACAGCAAAACGTGTCAAACAGCGCCCTCTGCTGTCAGGCTAGAGCAGAAACCATAAAAAGCTTACAGCACCTGGTATTCCCAGGCGGTCTCCCATCCAAGTACTAACCAGGCCCGCCCCTGCTTAGCTTCCGAGATCGGACGAGATCGGGCGCTTTCAAGGTAGTATGGCCGTAAGCTGCCAGGGCAACTGAAAAGATCCTATTTGAAGGCGACGCAGGCCAAATTAGACTCCAGCAAAAAGTGTCAAACAGCGCCCTCTGCTGTCAGGCAAGAGCAGAAACCATAAAAAGCTTCCAGCACCTGGTATTCCCAGGCGGTCTCCCATCCAAGTACTAAATAGGCCCGCCCCTGCTTAGCTTCAGAGATCGGGCGTTTTCAGGGTAGTATGGCCATAAGCTGCCAGGTCAACTGAAAAGATCCTATTTGAAGGCGACGCAGGCCAAACTAGCCTCCAGCAAAAGGTGTCAAACAGCGCCCTCTGCTGTCAGGCAAGAGCAGAAACCATAAAAAGCTTACAGCACCTGGTATTCCCAGGCGGTCTCCCACCCAAGTACTAACCAGGCCCACCCCTGCTTAGCTTCCGAGATCTGACGAGATCGGGCGTTTTCAGGGTAGTATGGCCCTAAGCTGCCAGGTCGACTGAAAAGATCCTATTTGAAGGCGACGCAGGCCAAACTAGACTCGAGCAAAAAGTGTCAAACAGCGCCCTCTGCTGTCAGGCAAGAGCAGGAACCATAAAAAGCTTACAGCACCTGGTATTCCCAGGCGGTCTCCATCCAAGTACTAACCAGGCCTGCCCCTGCTTAGCTTCCGAGATCGGACGAGATCGGGCGTTTTCAGGGTAGTATGGCCGTAAGCTGCCAGGTCAACTGAAAAGATCCTATTTGAAGGTGACGCAGGCCAAACTAGACTCCAGCAAAAAGTGTCAAACAGCGCCCTCTGCTGTCAGGCAAGAGCAGAAACCAAAAAAAGCTTACAGCACCTGGTATTCCCAGGCGGTCTCCCATGCAAGTACTAACCAGGCCCGCCCCTGCTTAGCTTCCGAGATCTGACGAGATCAGACGTTTTCAGGGTAGTATGGCCGTAAGCTGCCAGGTCAACTGAAAAGATCCTATTTGAAGGCGACGCAGGCCAAACTAGACTCCAGCAAAAAGTGTCAAACAGCGCCCTCTGCTGTCAGGCAAGAGCAGAAACCATAAAAAGCTTACAGCACCTGGTATTCCCAGGCGGTCTCCCATCCAAGTACTAACCAGGCCCGCCCCTGCTTAGCTTCCGAGATCGGACGAGATCGGGCGTTTTCAGGGTAGTATGGCCGTAAGCTGCCAGGTCAACTGAAAAGATCCTATTTGAAGGTGACGCAGGCCAAACTAGACTCCAGCAAAAAGTGTCAAACAGCGCCCTCTGCTGTCAGGCAAGAGCAGAAACCATAAAAAGCTTACAGCACCCGGTATTCCAAGGCGGTCTCCCATCCAAGTACTAACCAGGCCCGCCCCTGCTTAGCTTCCGAGATCGGGCGTTTTCAGGGTAGTATGGCCGTACGCTGCCAGGTCAACTGAAAAGATCCTATTTGAAGGTGACGCAGGCCAAACTAGACTCCAGCAAAAAGTGTCAAACAGCGCCCTCTGCTGTCAGGCAAGAGCAGAAACCATAAAAAGCTTACAGCACCTGGTATTACCAGGCGGTCTACCATCCAAGTACTAACCAGGCCCGCCCCTGCTTAGCTTCCGAGATCGGACGAGATCGGGCGTTTTCAGGGTAGTATGGCCGTAAGCTGCCAGGGCAACTGAAAAGATCCTATTTGAACGTGACGCAGGCCAAACTAGACTCCAGCAAAAAGTGTCAAACAGCGCCCTCTGCTGTCAGGCAAGAGCAGAAACCATAAAAAGCTTACAGCACCTGGTATTCCCAGGCGGTCTCCCATCCAAGTACTAACCAGGCCCGCCCCTGCTTAGCTTACGAGATCGGGCGTTTTCAGGGTAGTATGGCCGTAAGCTGCAAAGACAACTGAAAAGATCTTATTTGAAGGCGACGCAGGCCAAACTAGACTCCAGCAAAAAGTGTCAAACAGCGCCCTCTGCTGTCAGGCAAGAGCAGAAACCATAAAAATCTTACAGCATCTGGTATTCCCAGGCGGTCTCCCATCCAAGTAATAACCAGGCCCGCCCCTGCTTAGCTTCCGAGATCGGACGAGATCGGGCGTTTTCAGGGTAGTATGGCCGTAAGCTGCCAGGGCAACTGAAAAGATCCTATTTGAAGGCAACGCAGGCCAAACTAAACTCCAGCAAAAAGTGGCAAACAGCGCCCCCTGCTGTCAGGCAAGCAGAAACCATAAAAAGCTTACAGCACCTGGTATTCCCAGGCGGTCTCCCATCCAAGTACTAACCAGGCCCGCCCCTGCTTAGCTTCCGAGATCGGACGAGATCGGGCGTTTTCAGGGTAGTATGGCCGTAAGCTGCAAAGACAACTGAAAAGATCTTATTTGAAGGCGACGCAGGCCAAACTAGACTCCAGCAAAAAGTGTCAAACAGCGCCCTCTGCTGTCAGGCAAGAGCAGAAACCATAAAAATCTTACAGCATCTGGTATTCCCAGGCGGTCTCCCATCCAAGTAATAACCAGGCCCGCCCCTGCTTAGCTTCCGAGATCGGACGAGATCGGGCGTTTTCAGGGTAGTATGGCCGTAAGCTGCCAGGGCAACTGAAAAGATCCTATTTGAAGGCAACGCAGGCCAAACTTGACTCCAGCAAAAAGTGGCAAACAGCGCCCCCTGCTGTCAGGCAAGCAGAAACCATAAAAAGCTTACAGCACCTGGTATTCCCAGGCGGTCTCCCATCCAAGTACTAACCAGGCCCGCCCCTGCTTAGCTTCCGAGATCGGATGAGATCGGGCGTTTTCAGGGTAGTATGGCCGTAAGCTGCCAGGTCAACTGAAAAGATCCTATTTGAAGGCGACGCAGGCCAAACTAAACTCCAGCAAAAAGTGTCAAAAAGCGCCATTTGCTGTCAGGCAAGAGCAGAAACCATAAAAAGCTTACAGCACCTGGTATTCCCAGGCGGTCTCCCATCCAAGTACTAACCAGGCCCGCCCCTGCTTAGCTTCCGAGATCGGACGAGATCGGGCGTTTTCAGGGTAGTATGGCCGTAAGCTGCCAGGTCAACTGAAAAGATCCTATTTGAAGGCGACGCAGGCCAAACTAAACTCCAGCAAAAAGTGTCAAACAGCGCCCTCTGCTGTCATGCAAGAGCAGAAACCATAAAAAGCTTACAGCACCTGGTATTCCCAGGCGGTCTCCCATCCAAGTACTAACCAGGCCCTCCCCTACTTAGCTTCCCAGATCGAACAAGATCGGGCGTTTTCAGGGTAGTATGGCCGTAAGCTGCCAGGTCAACTGAAAAGATCCTATTTAAAGGCGACGCAGGCCAAACTAAACTCCAGCAAAAAGTGTCAAACAGCGCCCTCTGCTGTCAGGCAAGAGCAGAAACCATAAAAAGCTTACAGCACCTGGTATTCCCAGGCGGTCTCCCATCGAAGTACTAACCAGGCCCACCCCTGCTTAGCTTCCGAGATCTGACGAGATCGGGCGTTTTCAGGGTAGTATGGCCGTAAGCTGCCAGGTCGACTGAAAAGATCCTATTTGAAGGCGACGCAGGCCAAACTAGACTCCAGCAAAAAGTGGCAAACAGCGCCCTCTGCTGTCAGGCAAGAGCAGGAACCATAAAAAGCTTACAGCACCTGATATTCCCAGGCGGTCTCCCATCCAAGTACTAACCAGGCCCGCCCCTGCTTAGCTTCCGAGATCGGACGAGATCGGGCGTTTTCAGGGTAGTATGGCTGTAAGCTGCCAGGTCAACTGAAAAGATCCTATTTGAAGGTGACGCAGGCCAAACTAGACTCCAGCAAAAAGTGTCAAACAGCGCCCTCTGCTGTCAGGCAAGAGCAGAAACCATAAAAAGCTTACAGCACCTGGTATTCCCAGGCGGTCTCCCATCCAAGTACTAACCAGGCCCGCCCCTGCTTAGCTTCCGAGATCGGACGAGATCGGGCGTTTTCAGGGTAGTATGGCCGTAAGCTGCCAGGTCAACTGAAACGATCCTATTTGAAGGCGACGCAGGCCAAACTAGACTCCAGCAAAAAGTGTCAAACAGCGCCCTCTGCTGTCAGGCAAGAGCAGAAACCATAAAAAAGCTTACAGCACCTGGTATTCCCAGGCGGTCTCCCATCCAAGTACGAACGAGGCCCTCCCCTGCTTAGCTTCCGAGATCGGACGAGATCGGGCATTTTCAGGGTAGTATGGCCGTAAGCTGCCAGGGCAACTGAAAAGATCCTATTTGAAGGCGACGCAGGCCAAACTAGACTACAGCAAAACGTGTCAAACAGCGCCCTCTGCTGTCAGGCTAGAGCAGAAACCATAAAAAGCTTACAGCACCTGGTATTCCCAGGCGGTCTCCCATCCAAGTACTAAGCAGGCCCGCCCCTGCTTAGCTTCCGAGATCGGACGAGATCGGGCGTTTTCAAGGTAGTATGGCCGTAAGCTGCCAGGGCAACTGAAAAGATCCTATTTGAAGGCGACGCAGGCCAAATTAGACTCCAGCAAAAAGTGTCAAACAGCGCCCTCTGCTGTCAGGCAAGAGCAGAAACCATAAAAAGCTTCCAGCACCTGGTATTCCCAGGCGGTCTCCCATCCAAGTACTAAATAGGCCCGCCCCTGCTTAGCTTCAGAGATCGGGCGTTTTCAGGGTAGTATGGCCATAAGCTGCCAGGTCAACTGAAAAGATCCTATTTGAAGGCGACGCAGGCCAAACTAGCCTCCAGCAAAAGGTGTCAAACAGCGCCCTCTGCTGTCAGGCAAGAGCAGAAACCATAAAAAGCTTACAGCACCTGGTATTCCCAGGCGGTCTCCCACCCAAGTACTAACCAGGCCCACCCCTGCTTAGCTTCCGAGATCTGACGAGATCGGGCGTTTTCAGGGTAGTATGGCCCTAAGCTGCCAGGTCGACTGAAAAGATCCTATTTGAAGGCGACGCAGGCCAAACTAGACTCGAGCAAAAAGTGTCAAACAGCGCCCTCTGCTGTCAGGCAAGAGCAGGAACCATAAAAAGCTTACAGCACCTGGTATTCCCAGGCGGTCTCCATCCAAGTACTAACCAGGCCCGCCCCTGCTTAGCTTCCGAGATCGGACGAGATCGGGCGTTTTCAGGGTAGTATGGCCGTAAGCTGCCAGGTCAACTGAAAAGATCCTATTTGAAGGTGACGCAGGCCAAACTAGACTCCAGCAAAAAGTGTCAAACAGCGCCCTCTGCTGTCAGGCAAGAGCAGAAACCAAAAAAAGCTTACAGCACCTGGTATTCCCAGGCGGTCTCCCATGCAAGTACTAACCAGGCCCGCCCCTGCTTAGCTTCCGAGATCTGACGAGATCAGGCGTTTTCAGGGTAGTATGGCCGTAAGCTGCCAGGTCAACTGAAAAGATCCTATTTGAAGGCGACGCAGGCCAAACTAGACTCCAGCAAAAAGTGTCAAACAGCGCCCTCTGCTGTCAGGCAAGAGCAGAAACCATAAAAAGCTTACAGCACCTGGTATTCCCAGGCGGTCTCCCATCCAAGTACTAACCAGGCCCGCCCCTGCTTAGCTTCCGAGATCGGACGAGATCGGGCGTTTTCAGGGTAGTATGGCCGTAAGCTGCCAGGTCAACTGAAAAGATCCTATTTGAAGGCGACGCAGGCCAAACTAGCCTCCAGCAAAAGGTGTCAAACAGCGCCCTCTGCTGTCAGGAAAGAGCAGAAACCATAAAAAGCTTACAGCACCTGGTATTCCCAGGCGGTCTCCCACCCAAGTACTAACCAGGCCCACCCCTGCTTAGCTTCCGAGATCTGACGAGATCGGGCGTTTTCAGGGCAGTATGGCCCTAAGCTGCCAGGTCGACTGAAAAGATCCTATTTGAAGGCGACGCAGGCCAAACTAGACTCGAGCAAAAAGTGTCAAACAGCGCCCTCTGCTGTCAGGCAAGAGCAGGAACCATAAAAAGCTTACAGCACCTGGTATTCCCAGGCGGTCTCCATCCAAGTACTAACCAGGCCCGCCCCTGCTTAGCTTCCGAGATCGGACGAGATCGGGCGTTTTCAGGGTAGTATGGCCGTAAGCTGCCAGGTCAACTGAAAAGA
This sequence comes from Doryrhamphus excisus, assembly GCF_030265055.1. NCBI lineage: Eukaryota > Metazoa > Chordata > Actinopteri > Syngnathiformes > Syngnathidae > Doryrhamphus > Doryrhamphus excisus. The sequence continues at coordinate 13,292,044 of NC_080472.1, forward strand.
TCCTATTTGAAGGTGACGCAGGCCAAACTAGACTCCAGCAAAAAGTGTCAAACAGCGCCCTCTGCTGTCAGGCAAGAGCAGAAACCATAAAAAGCTTACAGCACCTGGTATTCCCAGGCGGTCTCCCATCCAAGTACTAACCAGGCCCGCCCCTGCTTAGCTTACGAGATCGGGCGTTTTCAGGGTAGTATGGCCGTAAGCTGCAAAGACAACTGAAAAGATCTTATTTGAAGGCGACGCAGGCCAAACTAGACTCCAGCAAAAAGTGTCAAACAGCGCCCTCTGCTGTCAGGCAAGAGCAGAAACCATAAAAATCTTACAGCATCTGGTATTCCCAGGCGGTCTCCCATCCAAGTAATAACCAGGCCCGCCCCTGCTTAGCTTCCGAGATCGGACGAGATCGGGCGTTTTCAGGGTAGTATGGCCGTAAGCTGCCAGGGCAACTGAAAAGATCCTATTTGAAGGCAACGCAGGCCAAACTAAACTCCAGCAAAAAGTGGCAAACAGCGCCCCCTGCTGTCAGGCAAGCAGAAACCATAAAAAGCTTACAGCACCTGGTATTCCCAGGCGGTCTCCCATCCAAGTACTAACCAGGCCCGCCCCTGCTTAGCTTCCGAGATCGGACGAGATCGGGCGTTTTCAGGGTAGTATGGCCGTAAGCTGCAAAGACAACTGAAAAGATCTTATTTGAAGGCGACGCAGGCCAAACTAGACTCCAGCAAAAAGTGTCAAACAGCGCCCTCTGCTGTCAGGCAAGAGCAGAAACCATAAAAATCTTACAGCATCTGGTATTCCCAGGCGGTCTCCCATCCAAGTAATAACCAGGCCCGCCCCTGCTTAGCTTCCGAGATCGGACGAGATCGGGCGTTTTCAGGGTAGTATGGCCGTAAGCTGCCAGGGCAACTGAAAAGATCCTATTTGAAGGCAACGCAGGCCAAACTTGACTCCAGCAAAAAGTGGCAAACAGCGCCCCCTGCTGTCAGGCAAGCAGAAACCATAAAAAGCTTACAGCACCTGGTATTCCCAGGCGGTCTCCCATCCAAGTACTAACCAGGCCCGCCCCTGCTTAGCTTCCGAGATCGGATGAGATCGGGCGTTTTCAGGGTAGTATGGCCGTAAGCTGCCAGGTCAACTGAAAAGATCCTATTTGAAGGCGACGCAGGCCAAACTAAACTCCAGCAAAAAGTGTCAAAAAGCGCCATTTGCTGTCAGGCAAGAGCAGAAACCATAAAAAGCTTACAGCACCTGGTATTCCCAGGCGGTCTCCCATCCAAGTACTAACCAGGCCCGCCCCTGCTTAGCTTCCGAGATCGGACGAGATCGGGCGTTTTCAGGGTAGTATGGCCGTAAGCTGCCAGGTCAACTGAAAAGATCCTATTTGAAGGCGACGCAGGCCAAACTAAACTCCAGCAAAAAGTGTCAAACAGCGCCCTCTGCTGTCATGCAAGAGCAGAAACCATAAAAAGCTTACAGCACCTGGTATTCCCAGGCGGTCTCCCATCCAAGTACTAACCAGGCCCTCCCCTACTTAGCTTCCCAGATCGAACAAGATCGGGCGTTTTCAGGGTAGTATGGCCGTAAGCTGCCAGGTCAACTGAAAAGATCCTATTTAAAGGCGACGCAGGCCAAACTAAACTCCAGCAAAAAGTGTCAAACAGCGCCCTCTGCTGTCAGGCAAGAGCAGAAACCATAAAAAGCTTACAGCACCTGGTATTCCCAGGCGGTCTCCCATCGAAGTACTAACCAGGCCCACCCCTGCTTAGCTTCCGAGATCTGACGAGATCGGGCGTTTTCAGGGTAGTATGGCCGTAAGCTGCCAGGTCGACTGAAAAGATCCTATTTGAAGGCGACGCAGGCCAAACTAGACTCCAGCAAAAAGTGGCAAACAGCGCCCTCTGCTGTCAGGCAAGAGCAGGAACCATAAAAAGCTTACAGCACCTGATATTCCCAGGCGGTCTCCCATCCAAGTACTAACCAGGCCCGCCCCTGCTTAGCTTCCGAGATCGGACGAGATCGGGCGTTTTCAGGGTAGTATGGCTGTAAGCTGCCAGGTCAACTGAAAAGATCCTATTTGAAGGTGACGCAGGCCAAACTAGACTCCAGCAAAAAGTGTCAAACAGCGCCCTCTGCTGTCAGGCAAGAGCAGAAACCATAAAAAGCTTACAGCACCTGGTATTCCCAGGCGGTCTCCCATCCAAGTACTAACCAGGCCCGCCCCTGCTTAGCTTCCGAGATCGGACGAGATCGGGCGTTTTCAGGGTAGTATGGCCGTAAGCTGCCAGGTCAACTGAAACGATCCTATTTGAAGGCGACGCAGGCCAAACTAGACTCCAGCAAAAAGTGTCAAACAGCGCCCTCTGCTGTCAGGCAAGAGCAGAAACCATAAAAAAGCTTACAGCACCTGGTATTCCCAGGCGGTCTCCCATCCAAGTACGAACGAGGCCCTCCCCTGCTTAGCTTCCGAGATCGGACGAGATCGGGCATTTTCAGGGTAGTATGGCCGTAAGCTGCCAGGGCAACTGAAAAGATCCTATTTGAAGGCGACGCAGGCCAAACTAGACTACAGCAAAACGTGTCAAACAGCGCCCTCTGCTGTCAGGCTAGAGCAGAAACCATAAAAAGCTTACAGCACCTGGTATTCCCAGGCGGTCTCCCATCCAAGTACTAAGCAGGCCCGCCCCTGCTTAGCTTCCGAGATCGGACGAGATCGGGCGTTTTCAAGGTAGTATGGCCGTAAGCTGCCAGGGCAACTGAAAAGATCCTATTTGAAGGCGACGCAGGCCAAATTAGACTCCAGCAAAAAGTGTCAAACAGCGCCCTCTGCTGTCAGGCAAGAGCAGAAACCATAAAAAGCTTCCAGCACCTGGTATTCCCAGGCGGTCTCCCATCCAAGTACTAAATAGGCCCGCCCCTGCTTAGCTTCAGAGATCGGGCGTTTTCAGGGTAGTATGGCCATAAGCTGCCAGGTCAACTGAAAAGATCCTATTTGAAGGCGACGCAGGCCAAACTAGCCTCCAGCAAAAGGTGTCAAACAGCGCCCTCTGCTGTCAGGCAAGAGCAGAAACCATAAAAAGCTTACAGCACCTGGTATTCCCAGGCGGTCTCCCACCCAAGTACTAACCAGGCCCACCCCTGCTTAGCTTCCGAGATCTGACGAGATCGGGCGTTTTCAGGGTAGTATGGCCCTAAGCTGCCAGGTCGACTGAAAAGATCCTATTTGAAGGCGACGCAGGCCAAACTAGACTCGAGCAAAAAGTGTCAAACAGCGCCCTCTGCTGTCAGGCAAGAGCAGGAACCATAAAAAGCTTACAGCACCTGGTATTCCCAGGCGGTCTCCATCCAAGTACTAACCAGGCCCGCCCCTGCTTAGCTTCCGAGATCGGACGAGATCGGGCGTTTTCAGGGTAGTATGGCCGTAAGCTGCCAGGTCAACTGAAAAGATCCTATTTGAAGGTGACGCAGGCCAAACTAGACTCCAGCAAAAAGTGTCAAACAGCGCCCTCTGCTGTCAGGCAAGAGCAGAAACCAAAAAAAGCTTACAGCACCTGGTATTCCCAGGCGGTCTCCCATGCAAGTACTAACCAGGCCCGCCCCTGCTTAGCTTCCGAGATCTGACGAGATCAGGCGTTTTCAGGGTAGTATGGCCGTAAGCTGCCAGGTCAACTGAAAAGATCCTATTTGAAGGCGACGCAGGCCAAACTAGACTCCAGCAAAAAGTGTCAAACAGCGCCCTCTGCTGTCAGGCAAGAGCAGAAACCATAAAAAGCTTACAGCACCTGGTATTCCCAGGCGGTCTCCCATCCAAGTACTAACCAGGCCCGCCCCTGCTTAGCTTCCGAGATCGGACGAGATCGGGCGTTTTCAGGGTAGTATGGCCGTAAGCTGCCAGGTCAACTGAAAAGATCCTATTTGAAGGCGACGCAGGCCAAACTAGCCTCCAGCAAAAGGTGTCAAACAGCGCCCTCTGCTGTCAGGAAAGAGCAGAAACCATAAAAAGCTTACAGCACCTGGTATTCCCAGGCGGTCTCCCACCCAAGTACTAACCAGGCCCACCCCTGCTTAGCTTCCGAGATCTGACGAGATCGGGCGTTTTCAGGGCAGTATGGCCCTAAGCTGCCAGGTCGACTGAAAAGATCCTATTTGAAGGCGACGCAGGCCAAACTAGACTCGAGCAAAAAGTGTCAAACAGCGCCCTCTGCTGTCAGGCAAGAGCAGGAACCATAAAAAGCTTACAGCACCTGGTATTCCCAGGCGGTCTCCATCCAAGTACTAACCAGGCCCGCCCCTGCTTAGCTTCCGAGATCGGACGAGATCGGGCGTTTTCAGGGTAGTATGGCCGTAAGCTGCCAGGTCAACTGAAAAGATCCTATTTGAAGGTGACGCAGGCCAAACTAGACTCCAGCAAAAAGTGTCAAACAGCGCCCTCTGGTGTCAGGCAAGAGCAGAAACCAAAAAAAGCTTACAGCACCTGGTATTCCCAGGCGGTCTCCCATGCAAGTACTAACCAGGCCCGCCCCTGCTTAGCTTCCGAGATCTGACGAGATCAGGCGTTTTCAGGGTAGTATGGCCGTAAGCTGCCAGGTCAACTGAAAAGATCCTATTTGAAGGCGACGCAGGCCAAACTAGACTCCAGCAAAAAGTGTCAAACAGCGCCCTCTGCTGTCAGGCAAGAGCAGAAACCATAAAAAGCTTACAGCACCTGGTATTCCCAGGCGGTCTCCCATCCAAGTACTAACCAGGCCCGCCCCTGCTTAGCTTCCGAGATCGGACGAGATCGGGCGTTTTCAGGATAGTATGGCCGTAAGCTGCCAGGTCAACTGAAAAGATCCTATTTGAAGGTGACGCAGGCCAAACTAGACTCCAGCAAAAAGTGTCAAACAGCGCCCTCTGCTGTCAGGCAAGAGCAGAAACCATAAAAAGCTTACAGCACCCGGTATTCCAAGGCGGTCTCCCACCCAAGTACTAACCAGGCCCGCCCCTGCTTAGCTTCCGAGATCGGGCGTTTTCAGGGTAGTATGGCCGTACGCTGCCAGGTCAACTGAAAAGATCCTATTTGAAGGTGACGCAGGCCAAACTAGACTCCAGCAAAAAGTGTCAAACAGCGCCCTCTGCTGTCAGGCAAGAGCAGAAACCATAAAAATCTTACAGCATCTGGTATTCCCAGGCGGTCTCCCATCCAAGTAATAACCAGGCCCGCCCCTGCTTAGCTTCCGAGATCGGACGAGATCGGGCGTTTTCAGGGTAGTATGGCCGTAAGCTGCCAGGGCAACTGAAAAGATCCTATTTGAAGGCAACGCAGGCCAAACTAGACTCCAGCAAAAAGTGGCAAACAGCGCCCCCTGCTGTCAGGCAAGCAGAAACCATAAAAAGCTTACAGCACCTGGTATTCCCAGGCGGTCTCCCATCCAAGTACTAACCAGGCCCGCCCCTGCTTAGCTTCCGAGATCGGACGAGATCGGGCGTTTTCAGGGTAGTATGGCCGTAAGCTGCAAAGACAACTGAAAAGATCTTATTTGAAGGCGACGCAGGCCAAACTAGACTCCAGCAAAAAGTGTCAAACAGCGCCCTCTGCTGTCAGGCAAGAGCAGAAACCATAAAAATCTTACAGCATCTGGTATTCCCAGGCGGTCTCCCATCCAAGTACTAACCAGGCCCGCCCCTGCTTAGCTTCCGAGATCTGACGAGATCAGGCGTTTTCAGGGTAGTATGGCCGTAAGCTGCCAGGTCAACTGAAAAGATCCTATTTGAAGGCGACGCAGGCCAAACTAGACTCCAGCAAAAAGTGTCAAACAGCGCCCTCTGCTGTCAGGCAAGAGCAGAAACCATAAAAAGCTTACAGCACCTGGTATTCCCAGGCGGTCTCCCATCCAAGTACTAACCAGGCCCGCCCCTGCTTAGCTTCCGAGATCGGACGAGATCGGACGAGATCGGGCGTTTTCAGGGTAGTATGGCCGTAAGCTGCCAGGTCAACTGAAAAGATCCTATTTGAAGGTGACGCAGGCCAAACTAGACTCCAGCAAAAAGTGTCAAACAGCGCCCTCTGCTGTCAGGCAAGAGCAGAAACCATAAAAAGCTTACAGCACCCGGTATTCCAAGGCAGTCTCCCACCCAAGTACTAACCAGGCCCGCCCCTGCTTAGCTTCCGAGATCGGGCGTTTTCAGGGTAGTATGGCCGTACGCTGCCAGGTCAACTGAAAAGATCCTATTTGAAGGTGACGCAGGCCAAACTAGACTCCAGCAAAAAGTGTCAAACAGCGCCCTCTGCTGTCAGGCAAGAGCAGAAACCATAAAAAGCTTACAGCACCTGGTATTACCAGGCGGTCTCCCATCCAAGTACTAACCAGGCCCGCCCCTGCTTAGCTTCCGAGATCGGACGAGATCGGGCGTTTTCAGGGTAGTATGGCCGTAAGCTGCCAGGGCAACTGAAAAGATCCTATTTGAACGTGACGCAGGCCAAACTAGACTCCAGAAAAAAGTGTCAAACAGCGCCCTCTGCTGTCAGGCAAGAGCAGAAACCATAAAAAGCTTACAGCACCTGGTATTCCCAGGCGGTCTCCCATCGAAGTACTAACCAGGCCCGCCCCTGCTTAGCTTCCGAGATCGGACGAGATCGGGCGTTTTCAGGGTAGTATGGCCGTAAGCTGCAAAGACAACTGAAAAGATCTTATTTGAAGGCGACGCAGGCCAAACTAGACTCCAGCAAAAAGTGTCAAACAGCGCCCTCTGCTGTCAGGCAAGAGCAGAAACCATAAAAATCTTACAGCATCTGGTATTCCCAGGCGGTCTCCCATCCAAGTAATAACCAGGCCCGCCCCTGCTTAGCTTCCGAGATCGGGCGTTTTCAGGGTAGTATGGCCGTAAGCTGCCAGGGCAACTGAAAAGATCCTATTTGAAGGCAACGCAGGCCAAACTAGACTCCAGCAAAAAGTGGCAAACAGCGCCCCCTGCTGTCAGGCAAGCAGAAACCATAAAAAGCTTACAGCACCTGGTATTCCCAGGCGGTCTCCCATCCAAGTACTAACCAGGCCCGCCCCTGTTTAGCTTCCGAGATCGGACGAGATCGGGCGTTTTCAGGGTAGTATGGCCGTAAGCTGCAAAGACAACTGAAAAGATCTTATTTGAAGGCGACGCAGGCCAAACTAGACTCCAGCAAAAAGTGTCAAACAGCGCCCTCTGCTGTCAGGCAAGAGCAGAAACCATAAAAATCTTACAGCATCTGGTATTCCCAGGCGGTCTCCCATCCAAGTAATAACCAGGCCCGCCCCTGCTTAGCTTCCGAGATCGGACGAGATCGGGCGTTTTCAGGGTAGTATGGCCGTAAGCTGCCAGGGCAACTGAAAAGATCCTATTTGAAGGCAACGCAGGCCAAACTAGACTCCAGCAAAAAGTGGCAAACAGCGCCCCCTGCTGTCAGGCAAGCAGAAACCATAAAAAGCTTACAGCACCTGGTATTCCCAGGCGGTCTCCCATCCAAGTACTAACCAGGCCCGCCCCTGCTTAGCTTCCGAGATCGGACGAGATCGGGCGTTTTCAGGGTAGTATGGCCGTAAGCTGCAAAGACAACTGAAAAGATCTTATTTGAAGGCGACGCAGGCCAAACTAGACTCCAGCAAAAAGTGTCAAACAGCGCCCTCTGCTGTCAGGCAAGAGCAGAAACCATAAAAATCTTACAGCATCTGGTATTCCCAGGCGGTCTCCCATCCAAGTAATAACCAGGCCCGCCCCTGCTTAGCTTCCGAGATCGGACGAGATCGGGCGTTTTCAGGGTAGTATGGCCGTAAGCTGCCAGGGCAACTGAAAAGATCCTATTTGAAGGCAACGCAGGCCAAACTAGACTCCAGCAAAAAGTGGCAAACAGCGCCCCCTGCTGTCAGGCAAGCAGAAACCATAAAAAGCTTACAGCACCTGGTATTCCCAGGCGGTCTCCCATCCAAGTACTAACCAGGCCCGCCCCTGCTTAGCTTCCGAGATCGGACGAGATCGGGCGTTTTCAGGGTAGTATGGCCGTAAGCTGCAAAGACAACTGAAAAGATCTTATTTGAAGGCGACGCAGGCCAAACTAGACTCCAGCAAAAAGTGTCAAACAGCGCCCTCTGCTGTCAGGCAAGAGCAGAAACCATAAAAATCTTACAGCATCTGGTATTCCCAGGCGGTCTCCCATCCAAGTAATAACCAGGCCCTCCCCTGCTTAGCTTCCGAGATCGGACGAGATCGGGCGTTTTCAGGGTAGTATGGCCGTAAGCTGCCAGGGCAACTGAAAAGATCCTATTTGAAGGCAACGCAGGCCAAACTTGACTCCAGCAAAAAGTGGCAAACAGCGCCCCCTGCTGTCAGGCAAGCAGAAACCATAAAAAGCTTACAGCACCTGGTATTCCCAGGCGGTCTCCCATCCAAGTACTAACCAGGCCCGCCCCTGCTTAGCTTCCGAGATCGGATGAGATCGGGCGTTTTCAGGGTAGTATGGCTGTAAGCTGCCAGGTCAACTGAAAAGATCCTATTTGAAGGCGACGCAGGCCAAACTAAACTCCAGCAAAAAGTGTCAAACAGCGCCCTCTGCTGTCATGCAAGAGCAGAAACCATAAAAAGCTTACAGCACCTGGTATTCCCAGGCGGTCTCCCATCCAAGTACTAACCAGGCCCTCCCCTACTTAGCTTCCCAGATCGAACAAGATCGGGCGTTTTCAGGGTAGTATGGCCGTAAGCTGCCAGGTCAACTGAAAAGATCCTATTTAAAGGCGACGCAGGCCAAACTAAACTCCAGCAAAAAGTGTCAAACAGCGCCCTCTGCTGTCAGGCAAGAGCAGAAACCATAAAAAGCTTACAGCACCTGGTATTCCCAGGCGGTCTCCCATCGAAGTACTAACCAGGCCCACCCCTGCTTAGCTTCCGAGATCTGACGAGATCGGGCGTTTTCAGGGTAGTATGGCCGTAAGCTGCCAGGTCGACTGAAAAGATCCTATTTGAAGGCGACGCAGGCCAAACTAGACTCGAGCAAAAAGTGTCAAACAGCGCCCTCTGCTGTCAGGCAAGAGCAGGAACCATAAAAAGCTTACAGCACCTGATATTCCCAGGCGGTCTCCCATCCAAGTACTAACCAGGCCCGCCCCTGCTTAGCTTCCGAGATCGGACGAGATCGGGCGTTTTCAGGGTAGTATGGCTGTAAGCTGCCAGGTCAACTGAAAAGATCCTATTTGAAGGTGACGCAGGCCAAACTAGACTCCAGCAAAAAGTGTCAATCAGCGCCCTCTGCTGTCAGGCAAGAGCAGAAACCATAAAAAGCTTACAGCACCTGGTATTCCCAGGCGGTCTCCCATCCAAGTACTAACCAGGCCCGCCCCTGCTTAGCTTCCGAGATCGGACGAGATCGGGCGTTTTCAGGGTAGTATGGCCGTAAGCTGCCAGGTCAACTGAAACGATCCTATTTGAAGGCGACGCAGGCCAAACTAGACTCCAGCAAAAAGTGTCAAACAGCGCCCTCTGCTGTCAGGCAAGAGCAGAAACCATAAAAAAGCTTACAGCACCTGGTATTCCCAGGCGGTCTCCCATCCAAGTACGAACGAGGCCCTCCCCTGCTTAGCTTCCGAGATCGGACGAGATCGGGCATTTTCAGGGTAGTATGGCCGCAAGCTGCCAGGGCAACTGAAAAGATCCTATTTGAAGGCGACGCAGGCCAAACTAGACTACAGCAAAACGTGTCAAACAGCGCCCTCTGCTGTCAGGCTAGAGCAGAAACCATAAAAAGCTTACAGCACCTGGTATTCCCAGGCGGTCTCCCATCCAAGTACTAACCAGGCCCGCCCCTGCTTAGCTTCCGAGATCGGACGAGATCGGGCGTTTTCAAGGTAGTATGGCCGTAAGCTGCCAGGGCAACTGAAAAGATCCTATTTGAAGGCGACGCAGGCCAAATTAGACTCCAGCAAAAAGTGTCAAACAGCGCCCTCTGCTGTCAGGCAAGAGCAGAAACCATAAAAAGCTTCCAGCACCTGGTATTCCCAGGCGGTCTCCCATCCAAGTACTAAATAGGCCCGCCCCTGCTTAGCTTCAGAGATCGGGCGAGATCGGGCGTTTTCAGGGTAGTATGGCCCTAAGCTGCCAGGTCGACTGAAAAGATCCTATTTGAAGGCGACGCAGGCCAAACTAGACTCGAGGAAAAAGTGTCAAACAGCGCCCTCTGCTGTCAGGCAAGAGCAGGAACCATAAAAAGCTTACAGCACCTGGTATTCCCAGGCGGTCTCCATCCAAGTACTAACCAGGCCCGCCCCTGCTTAGCTTCCGAGATCGGACGAGATCGGGCGTTTTCAGGGTAGTATGGCCGTAAGCTGCCAGGTCAACTGAAAAGATCCTATTTGAAGGTGACGCAGGCCAAACTAGACTCCAGCAAAAAGTGTCAAACAGCGCCCTCTGCTGTCAGGCAAGAGCAGAAACCAAAAAAAGCTTACAGCACCTGGTATTCCCAGGCGGTCTCCCATGCAAGTACTAACCAGGCCCGCCCCTGCTTAGCTTCCGAGATCTGACGAGATCAGGCGTTTTCAGGGTAGTATGGCCGTAAGCTGCCAGGTCAACTGAAAAGATCCTATTTGAAGGCGACGCAGGCCAAACTAGACTCCAGCAAAAAGTGTCAAACAGCGCCCTCTGCTGTCAGGCAAGAGCAGAAACCATAAAAAGCTTACAGCACCTGGTATTCCCAGGCGGTCTCCCATCCAAGTACTAACCAGGCCCGCCCCTGCTTAGCTTCCGAGATCGGACGAGATCGGGCGTTTTCAGGGTAGTATGGCCGTAAGCTGCCAGGTCAACTGAAAAGATCCTATTTGAAGGTGACGCAGGCCAAACTAGACTCCAGCAAAAAGTGTCAAACAGCGCCCTCTGCTGTCAGGCAAGAGCAGAAACCATAAAAAGCTTACAGCACCCGGTATTCCAAGGCGGTCTCCCATCCAAGTACTAACCAGGCCCGCCCCTGCTTAGCTTCCGAGATCGGGCGTTTTCAGGGTAGTATGGCCGTACGCTGCCAGGTCAACTGAAAAGATCCTATTTGAAGGTGACGCAGGCCAAACTAGACTCCAGCAAAAAGTGTCAAACAGCGCCCTCTGCTGTCAGGCAAGAGCAGAAACCATAAAAAGCTTACAGCACCTGGTATTACCAGGCGGTCTCCCATCCAAGTACTAACCAGGCCCGCCCCTGCTTAGCTTCCGAGATCGGACGAGATCGGGCGTTTTCAGGGTAGTATGGCCGTAAGCTGCCAGGTCAACTGAAAAGATCCTATTTGAAGGCGACGCAGGCCAAACTAGACTCCAGCAAAAAGTGTCAAACAGCGCCCTCTGCTGTCAGGCAAGAGCAGAAACAATAAAAAGCTTACAGCACCTGGTATTCCCAGGCGGTCTCCCATCCAAGTACTAACCAGGCCCGCCCCTGCTTAGCTTCCGAGATCGGGCGTTTTCAGGGTAGTATGGCCGTAAGCTGCCAGGACAACTGAAAAGATCCTATTTGAAGGCGACGCAGGCCAAACTAGACTCCAGCAAAAAGTGTCAAACAGCGCCCTCTGCTGTCAGGCAAGAGCAGAAACCATAAAAAGCTTACAGCACCTGGTATTCCAAGGCGGTCTCCCATCCAAGTACTAACCAGGCCCGCCCCTGCTTAGCTTCCGAGATCGGACGAGATCGGGCGTTTTCAGGGTAGTATGGCCGTAAGCTGCCAGGTCAACTGAAAAGATCCTATTTGAAGGTGACGCAGGCCAAACTAGACTCCAGCAAAAAGTGTCAAACAGCGCCCTCTGCTGTCAGGCAAGAGCAGAAACAATAAAAAGCTTACAGCACCTGGTATTCCCAGGCGGTCTCCCATCCAAGTACTAAACAAGCCCGCCCCTGCTTAGCTTCCGAGATCGGGCGTTTTCAGGGTAGTATGGCCGTAAGCTGCCAGGACAACTGAAAAGATCCTATTTGAAGGCGACGCAGGCCAAACTAGACTCCAGCAAAAAGTGTCAAACAGCGCCCTCTGCTGTCAGGCAGGAGCAGAAACCATAAAAAGCTTACAGCACCTGGTATTCCCAGGCGGTCTCCCATCCAAGTACTAACCAGGCCCGCCCCTGCTTAGCTTCCGAGGTCGGACGAGATCGGGCGTTTTGAGGGTAGTATGGCCGTAAGCTGCCAGGGCAACTGAAAAGATCCTATTTGAACGTGACGCAGGCCAAACTAGACTCCAGCAAAAAGTGTCAAACAGCGCCCTCTGCTGTCAGGCAAGAGCAGAAACCATAAAAAGCTTACAGCACCTGGTATTCCCAGGCGGTCTCCCATCCAAGTACTAACCAGGCCCGCCCCTGCTTAGCTTCCGAGATCGGACGAGATCGGGCGTTTTCAGGGTAGTATGGCCGTAAGCTGCAAAGACAACTGAAAAGATCTTATTTGAAGGCGACGCAGGCCAAACTAGACTCCAGCAAAAAGTGTCAAACAGCGCCCTCTGCTGTCAGGCAAGAGCAGAAACCATAAAAATCTTACAGCATCTGGTATTCCCAGGCGGTCTCCCATCCAAGTAATAACCAGGCCCGCCCCTGCTTAGCTTCCGACATCGGACGAGATCGGGCGTTTTCAGGGTAGTATGGCCGTAAGCTGCCAGGGCAACTGAAAAGATCCTATTTGAAGGCAACGCAGGCCAAACTTGACTCCAGCAAAAAGTGGCAAACAGCGCCCCCTGCTGTCAGGCAAGCAGAAACCATAAAAAGCTTACAGCACCTGGTATTCCCAGGAGGTCTCCCATCCAAGTACTAACCAGGCCCGCCCCTGCTTAGCTTCCGAGATCGGACGAGATCGGGCGTTTTCAGGGTAGTATGGCCGTAAGCTGCCAGGTCAACTGAAAAGATCCTATTTGAAGGCGACGCAGGCCAAACTAAACTCCAGCAAAAAGTGTCAAACAGCGCCATTTGCTGTCAGGCAAGAGCAGAAACCATAAAAAGCTTACAGCACCTGGTATTCCCAGGCGGTCTCCCATCCAAGTACTAACCAGGCCTGCCCCTGCTTAGCTTCCGAGATCGGACGAGATCGGGCGTTTTCAGGGTAGTATGGCCGTAAGCTGCCAGGTCAACTTAAAAGATCCTATTTGAAGGCGACGCAGGCCAAACTAAACTCCAGCAAAAAGTGTCAAACAGCGCCCTCTGCTGTCATGCAAGAGCAGAAACCATAAAAAGCTTACAGCACCTGGTATTCCCAGGCGGTCTCCCATCCAAGTACTAACCAGGCCCTCCCCTACTTAGCTTCCCAGATCGAACAAGATCGGGCGTTTTCAGGGTAGTATGGCCGTAAGCTGCCAGGTCAACTGAAAAGATCCTATTTAAAGGCGACGCAGGCCAAACTGAACTCCAGCAAAAAGTGTCAAACAGCGCCCTCTGCTGTCAGGCAAGAGCAGAAACCATAAAAAGCTTACAGCACCTGGTATTCCCAGGCGGTCTCCCATCGAAGTACTAACCAGGCCCACCCCTGCTTAGCTTCCGAGATCTGACGAGATCGGGCGTTTTCAGGGTAGTATGGCCGTAAGCTGCCAGGTCGACTGAAAAGATCCTATTTGAAGGCGACGCAGGCCAAACTAGACTCGAGCAAAAAGTGTCAAACAGCGCCCTCTGCTGTCAGGCAAGAGCAGGAACCATAAAAAGCTTACAGCACCTGATATTCCCAGGCGGTCTCCCATCCAAGTACTAACCAGGCCCGCCCCTGCTTAGCTTCCGAGATCGGACGAGATCGGGCGTTTTCAGGGTAGTATGGCTGTAAGCTGCCAGGTCAACTGAAAAGATCCTATTTGAAGGTGACGCAGGCCAAACTAGACTCCAGCAAAAAGTGTCAAACAGCGCCCTCTGCTGTCAGGCAAGAGCAGAAACCATAAAAAGCTTACAGCACCTGGTATTCCCAGGCGGTCTCCCATCCAAGTACTAACCAGGCCCGCCCCTGCTTAGCTTCCGAGATCGGACGAGATCGGGCGTTTTCAGGGTAGTATGGCCGTAAGCTGCCAGGTCAACTGAAACGATCCTATTTGAAGGCGACGCAGGCCAAACTAGACTCCAGCAAAAAGTGTCAAACAGCGCCCTCTGCTGTCAGGCAAGAGCA
>NC_080472.1:13343627-13346127 GCF_030265055.1 Doryrhamphus excisus
ACCTGGTATTCCCAGGCGGTCTCCCATCCAAGTACTAACCAGGCCCGCCCCTGCTTAGCTTCCGAGATCTGACGAGATCAGGCGTTTTCAGGGTAGTATGGCCGTAAGCTGCCAGGTCAACTGAAAAGATCCTATTTGAAGGCGACGCAGGCCAAACTAGACTCCAGCAAAAAGTGTCAAACAGCGCCCTCTGCTGTCAGGCAAGAGCAGAAACCATAAAAAGCTTACAGCACCTGGTATTCCCAGGCGGTCTCCCATCCAAGTACTAACCAGGCCCGCCCCTGCTTAGCTTCCGAGATCGGACGAGATCGGGCGTTTTCAGGGTAGTATGGCCGAAGCTGCCAGGTCAACTGAAAAGATCCTATTTGAAGGTGACGCAGGCCAAACTAGACTCCAGCAAAAAGTGTCAAACAGCGCCCTCTGCTGTCAGGCAAGAGCAGAAACCATAAAAAGCTTACAGCACCTGGTATTCCCAGGCGGTCTCCCATCCAAGTACTAACCAGGCCCGCCCCTGCTTAGCTTCCGAGATCAGGCGTTTTCAGGGTAGTATGGCCGTAAGCTGCCAGGTCAACTGAAAAGATCCTATTTGAAGGCGACGCAGGCCAAACTAGACTCCAGCAAAAAGTGTCAAACAGCGCCCTCTGCTGTCAGGCAAGAGCCGAAACCATAAAAAGCTTACAGCACCTGGTATTACCAGGCTTTCTCCCATCCAAGTACTAACCAGGCCCTCCCCTACTTAGCTTCCGAGATCGGACGAGATCGGGCGTTTTCAGGGTAGTATGGCCGTAAGCTGCCAGGGCAACTGAAAAGATCCTATTTGAAGGCGACACAGGCCAAATTAGACTCCAGCAAAAAGTTTCAAAAAGCGCCCTCTGCTGTCAGGCAAGAGCAGAAACCATAAAAAGCTTACAGCACCTGGTATTCCCAGGCGGTCTCCAATCCAAGTACTAACCAGGCCCGCCCCTGCTTAACTTCCGAGATCGGGCGTTTTCAGGGTAGTATGGCCGTAAGCTGCCAGGTCAACTGAAAAGATCCTATTTGAAGGTGACGCAGGCCAAACTAGACTCCAGCAAAAAGTGTCAAACAGCGCCCTCTGCTGTCAGGCAAGAGCAGAAACCATAAAAAGCTTACAGCACCTGGTATTCCAAGGCGGTCTCCCATCCAAGTACTAACCAGGCCCGCCCCTGCTTAGCTTCCGAGATCGGACGAGATCGGGCGTTTTCAGGGTAGTATGGCCCTAAGCTGCCAGGTCGACTGAAAAGATCCTATTTGAAGGCGACGCAGGCCAAACTAGACTCCAGCAAAAAGTGTCAAACAGCGCCCTCTGCTGTCAGGCAAGAGCAGAAACCATAAAAAGCTTACAGCACCCGGTATTCCCAGGCGGTCTCCCATCCAAGTACTAACCAGGCCCGCCCCTGCTTAGCTTCCGAGATCGGGCGTTTTCAGGGTAGTATGGCCGTAAGCTGCCAGGTCAACTGAAAAGATCCTATTTGAAGGTGACGCAGGCCAAACTACACTCCAGCAAAAAGTGTCAAACAGCGCCCTCTGCTGTCAGGCAAGAGCAGAAACCATAAAAAGCTTACAGCACCTGGTATTACCAGGCGGTCTCCCATCCAAGTACTACCCAGGCCCGCCCCTGCTTAGCTTCCGAGATCGGGCGTTTTCAGGGTAGTATGGCCGTAAGCTGCCAGGTCAACTGAAAAGATCCTATTTGAAGGTGACGCAGGCCAAACTAGACTCCAGCAAAAAGTGTCAAACAGCGCCCTCTGCTGTCAGGCAAGAGCAGAAACAATAAAAAGCTTACAGCACCTGGTATTCCCAGGCGGTCTCCCATCCAAGTACTAACCAGGCCCGCCCCTGCTTAGCTTCCGAGATCGGGCGTTTTCAGGGTAGTATGGCCGTAAGCTGCCAGGACAACTGAAAAGATCCTATTTGAAGGCGACGCAGGCCAAAATAGACTCCAGCAAAAAGTGTCAAACAGCGCCCTCTGCTGTCAGGCAGGAGCAGAAACCATAAAAAGCTTACAGCACCTGGTATTCCCAGGCGGTCTCCCATCCAAGTACTAACCAGGCCCGCCCCTGCTTAGCTTCCGAGGTCGGACGAGATCGGGCGTTTTGAGGGTAGTATGGCCGTAAGCTGCCAGGGCAACTGAAAAGATCCTATTTGAACGCGACGCAGGCCAAACTAGACTCCAGCAAAAAGTGTCAAACAGCGCCCTCTGCTGTCAGGCAAGAGCAGAAACCATAAAAAGCTTACAGCACCTGGTATTCCCAGGCGGTCTCCCATCCAAGTACTAACCAGGCCCGCCCCTGCTTAGCTTCCGAGATCGGACGAGATCGGGCGTTTTCAGGGTAGTATGGCCGTAAGCTGCAAAGACAACTGAAAAGATCTTATTTGAAGGCGACGCAGGCCAAACTAGACTCCAGCAAAAAGTGTCAAACAGCGCCCTCTGCTGTCAGGCAAGAGCAGAAACCATAAAAATCTTACAGCATCTGGTATT
>NC_080472.1:13351127-13353627 GCF_030265055.1 Doryrhamphus excisus
AAACCATAAAAAGCTTACAGCACCTGGTATTCCCAGGCGGTCTCCCATCCAAGTACTAACCAGGCCCGCCCCTGCTTAGCTTCCGAGATCTGACGAGATCAGGCGTTTTCAGGGTAGTATGGCTGTAAGCTGCCAGGTCAACTGAAAAGATCCTATTTGAAGGCGACGCAGGCCAAACTAGACTCCAGCAAAAAGTGTCAAACAGCGCCCTCTGCTGTCAGGCAAGAGCAGAAACCATAAAAAGCTTACAGCACCTGGTATTCCCAGGCGGTCTCCCATCCAAGTACTAACCAGGCCCGCCCCTGCTTAGCTTCCGAGATCGGACGAGATCGGGCGTTTTCAGGGTAGTATGGCCGTAAGCTGCCAGGTCAACTGAAAAGATCCTATTTGAAGGTGACGCAGGCCAAACTAGACTCCAGCAAAAAGTGTCAAACAGTGCCCTCTGCTGTCAGGCAAGAGCAGAAACCATAAAAAGCTTACAGCACCTGGTATTCCCAGGCGGTCTCCCATCCAAGTACTAACCAGGCCCGCCCCTGCTTAGCTTCCGAGATCGGACGAGATCGGGCGTTTTCAGGGTAGTATGGCGGTAAGCTGCCAGGTCAACTGAAAAGATCCTATTTGAAGGCGACGCAGGCCAAACTAGACTCCAGCAAAAAGTGTCAAACAGCGCCCTCTGCTGTCAGGCAAGAGCAGAAACTATAAAAACCTTACAGCACCTGGTATTCCCAGGCGGTCTCCCATCCAAGTACTAACCAGGCCCGCCCCTGCTTAGCTTCCGAGATCAGGCGTTTTCAGGGTAGTATGGCCGTAAGCTGCCAGGTCAACTGAAAAGATCCTATTTGAAGGCGACGCAGGCCAAACTAGACTCCAGCAAAAAGTGTCAAACAGCGCCCTCTGCTGTCAGGCAAGAGCCGAAACCATAAAAAGCTTACAGCACCTGGTATTACCAGGCTTTCTCCCATCCAAGTACTAACCAGGCCCTCCCCTACTTAGCTTCCGAGATCGGACGAGATCGGGCGTTTTCAGGGTAGTATGGCCGTAAGCTGCCAGGGCAACTGAAAAGATCCTATTTGAAGGCGACACAGGCCAAATTAGACTCCAGCAAAAAGTTTCAAAAAGCGCCCTCTGCTGTCAGGCAAGAGCAGAAACCATAAAAAGCTTACAGCACCTGGTATTCCCAGGCGGTCTCCAATCCAAGTACTAACCAGGCCCGCCCCTGCTTAACTTCCGAGATCGGGCGTTTTCAGGGTAGTATGGCCGTAAGCTGCCAGGTCAACTGAAAAGATCCTATTTGAAGGTGACGCAGGCCAAACTAGACTCCAGCAAAAAGTGTCAAACAGCGCCCTCTGCTGTCAGGCAAGAGCAGAAACCATAAAAAGCTTACAGCACCTGGTATTCCAAGGCGGTCTCCCATCCAAGTACTAACCAGGCCCGCCCCTGCTTAGCTTCCGAGATCGGACGAGATCGGGCGTTTTCAGGGTAGTATGGCCCTAAGCTGCCAGGTCGACTGAAAAGATCCTATTTGAAGGCGACGCAGGCCAAACTAGACTCCAGCAAAAAGTGTCAAACAGCGCCCTCTGCTGTCAGGCAAGAGCAGAAACCATAAAAAGCTTACAGCACCCGGTATTCCCAGGCGGTCTCCCATCCAAGTACTAACCAGGCCCGCCCCTGCTTAGCTTCCGAGATCGGGCGTTTTCAGGGTAGTATGGCCGTAAGCTGCCAGGTCAACTGAAAAGATCCTATTTGAAGGTGACGCAGGCCAAACTACACTCCAGCAAAAAGTGTCAAACAGCGCCCTCTGCTGTCAGGCAAGAGCAGAAACCATAAAAAGCTTACAGCACCTGGTATTACCAGGCGGTCTCCCATCCAAGTACTACCCAGGCCCGCCCCTGCTTAGCTTCCGAGATCGGGCGTTTTCAGGGTAGTATGGCCGTAAGCTGCCAGGTCAACTGAAAAGATCCTATTTGAAGGTGACGCAGGCCAAACTAGACTCCAGCAAAAAGTGTCAAACAGCGCCCTCTGCTGTCAGGCAAGAGCAGAAACAATAAAAAGCTTACAGCACCTGGTATTCCCAGGCGGTCTCCCATCCAAGTACTAACCAGGCCCGCCCCTGCTTAGCTTCCGAGATCGGGCGTTTTCAGGGTAGTATGGCCGTAAGCTGCCAGGACAACTGAAAAGATCCTATTTGAAGGCGACGCAGGCCAAAATAGACTCCAGCAAAAAGTGTCAAACAGCGCCCTCTGCTGTCAGGCAGGAGCAGAAACCATAAAAAGCTTACAGCACCTGGTATTCCCAGGCGGTCTCCCATCCAAGTACTAACCAGGCCCGCCCCTGCTTAGCTTCCGAGGTCGGACGAGATCGGGCGTTTTGAGGGTAGTATGGCCGTAAGCTGCCAGGGCAACTGAAAAGATCCTATTTGAACGCGACGCAGGCCAAACTAGACTCCAGCAAAAAGTGTCAAACAGCGCCCTCTGCTGTCAGGCAAGAGCAGAAACCATAA